>NW_027616588.1:0-237493 GCF_964187855.1 Myxine glutinosa
AAACCACTTTTCGCACTTGTGTTGGTGCAGGAAACCAGTTTTGCACTTGTATTAGTGTGGAAAAAACACTTTTCACACTTGTGTTAGTGTTGAAAAACCACTTTTCGCACTTGTGTTGGTGCAGGAAACCACTTTTGCACTTGTATTAGTGTGGAAAAAACACTTTTTGCACTTGTGATAGTGTTGAAAAACCACTTTTCGCACTTGTGTTAGTGTTGAAAAACCACTTTTCGCACTTGTGTTGGTGCAGGAAACCACTTTTGCACTTGTATTAGTGTGGAAAAACCACTTTTCGCACTTGTGTTAGTGTTGAAAAACCACTTTTCGCACTTGTGTTGGTGCAGGAAACCACTTTTGCACTTGTATTAGTGTGGAAAAAACACTTTTTGCACTTGTGATAGTGTTGAAAAACCACTTTTCGCCCTTGTGTTAGTGTTGAAAAACCACTTTTCGCACTTGTGTTAGTGTTGAAAAACCACTTTTCGCACTTGTGTTGGTGCAGGAAACCACTTTTGCACTTGTAGTAGTGTGGAAAAAACACTTTTTGCACTTGTGATAGTGTTGAAAAACCACTTTTCGCACTTGTGTTAGTGTTGAAAAACCACTTTTCACACTTGTGTTGGTGCAGGAAACCACTTTTGCACTTGTATTAGTGTGGAAAAATCACTTTTCGCACTTGTGTTAGTGTTGAAAAACCACTTTTCGCACTTGTGTTAGTGTTGAAAAACCACTTTTCGCACTTGTGTTGGTGCAGGAAACCACTTTTGCACTAGTATTAGTGTGGAAAAACCACTTTTTGCACTTGTGATAGTGTTGAAAAACCACTTTTCGCACTTGTGTTAGTGTTGAAAAACCACTTTTCGCACTTGTGTTAGTGTTGAAAAACCACTTTTCGCACTTGTGTTGGTGCAGGAAACCACTTTTGCACTTGTATTAGTGTGGAAAAAACACTTTTTGCACTTGTGATAGTGTTGAAAAACCACTTTTCGCACTTGTGTTAGTGTTGAAAAACCACTTTTCACACTTGTGTTGGTGCAGGAAACCACTTTTGCACTTGTATTAGTGTGGAAAAATCACTTTTCGCACTTGTGTTAGTGTTGAAAAACCACTTTTCGCACTTGTATTAGTGTTGAAAAACCACTTTTCGCACTTGTGTTGGTGCAGGAAACCACTTTTGCACTTGTATTAGTGTGGAAAAAACACTTTTTGCACTTGTGATAGTGTTGAAAAACCACTTTTCGCACTTGTGTTAGTGTTGAAAAATCACTTTTCGCACTTGTGTTAGTGTTGAAAAACCACTTTTCACACTTGTGTTGGTGCAGGAAACCACTTTTGCACTTGTATTAGTGTGGAAAAAACACTTTTTGCACTTGTGATAGTGTTGAAAAACCACTTTTCGCACTTGTGTTAGTGTTGAAAAACCACTTTTCGCACATGTGTTAGTGTTGAAAAACCACTTTTCGCACTTGTGTTAGTGTTGAAAAACCACTTTTCGCACATGTGTTAGTGTTGAAAAACCACTTTTCGCACTTGTGTTGGTGCAGGAAACCTCTTTTGCACTTGTATTAGTGTGGAAAAACCACTTTTCGCACTTGTGTTAGTGTTGAAAAACCACTTTTCGCACTTGTGTTAGTGTTGAAAAACCACTTTTCGCACTTGTGTTGGTGCAGGAAACCACTTTTGCACTTGTATTAGTGTGGAAAAAACACTTTTTGCACTTGTGATAGTGTTGAAAAACCACTTTTTGCACTTGTGTTAGTGTTGAAAAACCACTTTTCGCACTTGTGTTGGTGCAGGAAACCACTTTTGCACTTGTATTAGTGTGGGAAAACCACTTTTCACACTTGTGTTAGTGTTGAAAAACCACTTTTCGCACTTGTGTTGGTGCAGGAAACCAGTTTTGCACTTGTATTAGTGTGGAAAAAACACTTTTCACACTTGTGTTAGTGTTGAAAAACCACTTTTCGCACTTGTGTTGGTGCAGGAAACCACTTTTGCACTTGTATTAGTGTGGAAAAACCACTTTTCGCACTTGTGTTAGTGTTGAAAAACCACTTTTCGCACTTGTGTTAGTGTTGAAAAACCACTTTTCGCACTTGTGTTGGTGCAGGAAACCACTTTTGCACTTGTATTAGTGTGGAAAAAACACTTTTTGCACTTGTGATAGTGTTGAAAAACCACTTTTCGCACTTGTGTTAGTGTTGAAAAACCACTTTTCGCACTTGTGTTGGTGCAGGAAACCACTTTTGCACTTGTATTAGTGTGGCAAAACCACTTTTCGCACTTGTGTTAGTGTTGAAAAACCACTTTTCGCACTTGTGTTAGTGTTGAAAAACCACTTTTCGCACTTGTGTTAGTGTTGAAAAACTACTTTTCGCACTTGTGTTGGTGCAGGAAACCACTTTTGCACTTGTATTAGTGTGGAAAAACCACTTTTCACACTTGTGTTAGTGTTGAAAAACCACTTTTCGCACTTGTGTTGGTGCAGGAAACCAGTTTTGCACTTGTATTAGTGTGGAAAAAACACTTTTCACACTTGTGTTAGTGTTGAAAAACCACTTTTCGCACTTGTGTTGGTGCAGGAAACCACTTTTGCACTTGTATTAGTGTGGAAAAAACACTTTTTGCACTTGTGATAGTGTTGAAAAACCACCTTTCGCACTTGTGTTAGTGTTGAAAAACCACTTTTCGCACTTGTGTTGGTGCAGGAAACCACTTTTGCACTTGTATTAGTGTGGAAAACCACTTTTCGCACTTGTGTTAGTGTTGAAAAACCACTTTTCGCACTTGTGTTAGTGTTGAAAAA
The DNA here is from genome assembly GCF_964187855.1 of Myxine glutinosa. Lineage (NCBI taxonomy): Eukaryota > Metazoa > Chordata > Myxini > Myxiniformes > Myxinidae > Myxine > Myxine glutinosa. Next base: position 2,807 of record NW_027616588.1, read on the forward strand.
CCACTTTTCGCACTTGTGTTGGTGCAGGAAACCACTTTTGCACTTGTATTTAGTGTGGAAAAAACACTTTTTGCACTTGTGATAGTGTTGAAAAACCACTTTTCGCACTTGTGATAGTGTTGAAAAACCACTTTTTGCACTTGTGTTGGTGCAGGAAACCACTTTTGCACTTGTATTAGTGTGGAAAAAACACTTTTTGCACTTGTGATATTGTTGAAAAACCACTTTTCGCACTTGTGTTAGTGTTGAAAAACCACTTTTCGCACTTGTGTTGGTGCAGGAAACCACTTTTGCACTTGTATTAGTGTGGAAAAACCACTTTTCGCACTTGTGTTAGTGTTGAAAAACCACTTTTCACAATTGTGTTAGTGTTGAAAAACCACTTTTCGCACTTGTGTTGGTGCAGGAAACCACTTTTGCACTTGTATTAGTGTGGAAAAACCACTTTTTGCACTTGTGTTAGTGTTGAAAAACCACTTTTCGCACTTGTGTTGGTGCAGGAAACCACTTTTGCACTTGTATTAGTGTGGAAAAAACACTTTTTGCACTTGTGATAGTGTTGAAAAACCACTTTTCGCACTTGTATTAGTGTTGATAAAGCACTTTTCGCACTTGTGTTGGTGCAGGAAACCACTTTTGCACTTGTATTAGTGTGGAAAAACCACTTTTTGCACTTGTGTTAGTGTTGAAAAAGCACTTTTCGCACTTGTGTTGGTGCAGGAAACCACTTTTGCACTTGTATTAGTGTGGAAAAAACACTTTTTGCACTTGTGATAGTGTTGAAAAACCACTTTTCGCACTTGTGTTAGTGTTGAAAAACCACTTTTCGCACTTGTGTTAGTGTTGAAAAACCACTTTTCGCACTTGTGTTGGTGCAGGAAACCACTTTTGCACTTGTATTAGTGTGGAAAAACAACTTTTCGCACTTGTGATAGTGTTGAAAAACCACTTTTCGCACTTGTGTTAGTGTTGAAAAACCACTTTTCGCACTTGTGTTGGTGCAGGAAACCACTTTTGCACTTGTATTAGTGTGGAAAAACCACTTTTCGCACTTGTGTTAGTGTTGAAAAACCACTTTTCGCACTTGTGTTAGTGTTGAAAAACCACTTTTTGCACTTGTGTTAGTGTTGAAAAACCACTTTTCGCACTTGTGTTGGGGCCGGAAACCACTTTTGCACTTGTATTAGTGTGGAAAAAACACTTTTTGCACTTGTGATAGTGTTGAAAAACCACTTTTCGCACTTGTATTAGTGTTGAAAAAGCACTTTTCGCACTTGTGTTGGTGCAGGAAACCACTTTTGCACTTGTATTAGTGTGGAAAAACCACTTTTTGCACTTGTGTTAGTGTTGAAAAACCACTTTTCGCACTTGTGTTGGTGCAGGAAACCACTTTTGCACTTGTATTAGTGTGGAAAAAACACTTTTTGCACTTGTGATAGTGTTGAAAAACCACTTTTCGCACTTGTGTTAGTGTTGAAAAACCACTTTTCACACTTGTGTTGGTGCAGGAAACCACTTTTGCACTTGTATTAGTGTGGAAAAATCACTTTTCGCACTTGTGTTAGTGTTGAAAAACCACTTTTCGCACTTGTGTTAGTGTTGAAAAACCACTTTTCGCACTTGTGTTGGTGCAGGAAACCACTTTTGCACTTGTATTAGTGTGGAAAAAACACTTTTTGCACTTGTGGTAGTGTTGAAATACCACTTTTCGCACTTGTGTTAGTGTTGAAAAATCACTTTTCGCACTTGTGTTAGTGTTGAAAAACCACTTTTCGCACTTGTGTTGGTGCAGGAAACCACTTTTGCACTTGTATTAGTGTGGAAACAACACTTTTTGCACTTGTGATAGTGTTGAAAAACCACTTTTCGCACTTGTGTTACTGTTGAAAAACCACTTTTCGCACATGTATTAGTGTGGAAAAACCACTTTTCGCACTTGTGTTAGTGTTGAAAAACCACTTTTCGCACTTGTGTTAGTGTTGAAAAACCACTTTTCGCACTTGTGTTGGTGCAGGAAACCACTTTTGCACTTGTATTAGTGTGGAAAAAACACTTTTTGCACTTGTGATAGTGTTGAAAAACCACTTTTCGCACTTGTGTTAGTGTTGAAAAACCACTTTTCGCACTTGTGTTGGTGCAGGAAACCACTTTTGCACTTGTATTAGTGTGGAAAAAACACTTTTTGCACTTGTGTTGGTGCAGGAAACCACTTTTGCACTTGTATTAGTGTGGAAAAACCACTTTTCGCACTTGTGTTAGTGTTGAAAAACCACTTTTCGCACTTGTGTTAGTGTTGAAAAACCACTTTTCGCACTTGTGTTAGTGTTGAAAAACTACTTTTCGCACTTGTGTTGGTGCAGGAAACCACTTTTGCACTTGTATTAGTGTGGAAAAACCACTTTTCACACTTGTGTTAGTGTTGAAAAACCACTTTTCGCACTTGTGTTGGTGCAGGAAACCAGTTTTGCACTTGTATTAGTGTGGAAAAAACACTTTTCACACTTGTGTTAGTGTTGAAAAACCACTTTTCGCACTTGTGTTGGTGCAGGAAACCACTTTTGCACTTGTATTAGTGTGGAAAAAACACTTTTTGCACTTGTGATAGTGTTGAAAAACCACTTTTCGCACTTGTGTTAGTGTTGAAAAACCACTTTTCACACTTGTGTTGGTGCAGGAAACCACTTTTGCACTTGTATTAGTGTGGAAAAACCACTTTTCGCACTTGTGTTAGTGTTGAAAAACCACTTTTCGCACTTGTGTTAGTGTTGAAAAACCACTTTTTGCACTTGTGTTAGTGTTGAAAAACCACTTTTCGCACTTGTGTTGGGGCAGGAAACCACTTTTGCACTTGCATTAGTGTGGAAAAAACACTTTTTGCACTTGTGATAGTGTTGAAAAACCACTTTTCGCACTTGTATTAGTGTTGAAAAAGCACTTTTCGCACTTGTGTTGGTGCAGGAAACCACTTTTGCACTTGTATTAGTGTGGAAAAACCATTTTTTGCACTTGTGTTAGTGTTGAAAAACCACTTTTCGCACTTGTGTTGGTGCAGGAAACCACTTTTGCACTTGTATTAGTGTGGAAAAAACACTTTTTGCACTTGTGATAGTGTTGAAAAACCACTTTTCGCACTTGTGTTAGTGTTGAAAAACCACTTTTCACACTTGTGTTGGTGCAGGAAACCACTTTTGCACTTGTATTAGTGTGGAAAAATCACTTTTCGCACTTGTGTTAGTGTTGAAAAACCACTTTTCGCACTTGTGTTAGTGTTGAAAAACCACTTTTCGCACTTGTGTTGGTGCAGGAAACCACTTTTGCACTTGTATTAGTGTGGAAAAAACACTTTTTGCACTTGTGATAGTGTTGAAAAACCACTTTTCGCACTTGTGTTAGTGTTGAAAAATCACTTTTCGCACTTGTGTTAGTGTTGAAAAACCACTTTTCGCACTTGTGTTGGTGCAGGAAACCACTTTTGCACTTGTATTAGTGTGGAAAAAACACTTTTTGCACTTGTGATAGTGTTGAAAGACCACTTTTCGCACTTGTGTTAATGTTGAAAAACCACTTTTCGCACATGTGTTAGTGTTGAAAAACCACTTTTCGCACTTGTGTTAGTGTTGAAAAACCACTTTTCGCACATGTGTTAGTGTTGAAAAACCACTTTTCGCACTTGTGTTGGTGCAGGAAACCACTTTTGCACTTGTATTAGTGTGGAAAAACCACTTTTCGCACTTGTGTTAGTGTTGAAAAACCACTTTTCGCACTTGTGTTGGTGCAGGAAACCACTTTTGCACTTGTATTTAGTGTGGAAAAAATACTTTTTGCACTTGTGATAGTGTTGAAAAACCACTTTTCGCACTTGTGATAGTGTTGAAAAACCACTTTTTGCACTTGTGTTGGTGCAGGAAACCACTTTTGCACTTGTATTAGTGTGGAAAAAACACTTTTTGCACTTGTGATATTGTTGAAAAACCACTTTTCGCACTTGTGTTAGTGTTGAAAAACCACTTTTCGCACTTGTGTTGGTGCAGGAAACCACTTTTGCACTTGTATTAGTGTGGAAAAACCACTTTTCGCACTTGTGTTAGTGTTGAAAAACCACTTTTCACAATTGTGTTAGTGTTGAAAAACCACTTTTCGCACTTGTGTTGGTGCAGGAAACCACTTTTGCACTTGTATTAGTGTGGAAAAACCACTTTTTGCACTTGTGTTAGTGTTGAAAAACCACTTTTCGCACTTGTGTTGGTGCAGGAAACCACTTTTGCACTTGTATTAGTGTGGAAAAAACACTTTTTGCACTTGTGATAGTGTTGAAAAACCACTTTTCGCACTTGTATTAGTGTTGATAAAGCACTTTTCGCACTTGTGTTGGTGCAGGAAACCACTTTTGCACTTGTATTAGTGTGGAAAAACCACTTTTTGCACTTGTGTTAGTGTTGAAAAAGCACTTTTCGCACTTGTGTTGGTGCAGGAAACCACTTTTGCACTTGTATTAGTGTGGAAAAAACACTTTTTGCACTTGTGATAGTGTTGAAAAACCACTTTTCGCACTTGTGTTAGTGTTGAAAAACCACTTTTCGCACTTGTGTTAGTGTTGAAAAACCACTTTTCGCACTTGTGTTGGTGCAGGAAACCACTTTTGCACTTGTATTAGTGTGGAAAAACAACTTTTCGCACTTGTGATAGTGTTGAAAAACCACTTTTCGCACTTGTGTTAGTGTTGAAAAACCACTTTTCGCACTTGTGTTGGTGCAGCAAACCACTTTTGCACTTGTATTAGTGTGGAAAAACCACATTTCGCACTTGTGTTAGTGTTGAAAAACCACTTTTCGCACTTGTGTTAGTGTTGAAAAACCACTTTTTGCACTTGTGTTAGTGTTGAAAAACCACTTTTCGCACTTGTGTTGGGGCCGGAAACCACTTTTGCACTTGTATTAGTGTGGAAAAAACACTTTTTGCACTTGTGATAGTGTTGAAAAACCACTTTTCGCACTTGTATTAGTGTTGAAAAAGCACTTTTCGCACTTGTGTTGGTGCAGGAAACCACTTTTGCACTTGTATTAGTGTGGAAAAACCACTTTTTGCACTTGTGTTAGTGTTGAAAAACCACTTTTCGCACTTGTGTTGGTGCAGGAAACCACTTTTGCACTTGTATTAGTGTGGAAAAAACACTTTTTGCACTTGTGATAGTGTTGAAAAACCACTTTTCGCACTTGTGTTAGTGTTGAAAAACCACTTTTCACACTTGTGTTGGTGCAGGAAACCACTTTTGCACTTGTATTAGTGTGGAAAAATCACTTTTCGCACTTGTGTTAATGTTGAAAAACCACTTTTCGCACTTGTGTTAGTGTTGAAAAACCACTTTTCGCACTTGTGTTGGTGCAGGAAACCACTTTTGCACTTGTATTAGTGTGGAAAAAACACTTTTTGCACTTGTGGTAGTGTTGAAAAACCACTTTTCGCACTTGTGTTAGTGTTGAAAAATCACTTTTCGCACTTGTGTTAGTGTTGAAAAACCACTTTTCGCACTTGTGTTGGTGCAGGAAACCACTTTTGCACTTGTATTAGTGTGGAAACAACACTTTTTGCACTTGTGATAGTGTTGAAAAACCACTTTTCGCACTTGTGTTACTGTTGAAAAACCACTTTTCGCACATGTGTTAGTGTTGAAAAACCACTTTTCGCACATGTGTTAGTGTTGAAAAACCACTTTTCGCACATGTGTTAGTGTTGAAAAACCACTTTTCGCACTTGTGTTGGTGCAGGAAACCACTTTTGCACTTGTATTAGTGTGGAAAAACCACTTTTCGCACTTGTGGTAGTGTTGAAAAACCACTTTTCGCACTTGTGTTAGTGTTGAAAAACCACTTTTCGCACTTGTGTTGGTGCAGGAAACCACTTTTGCACTTGTATTTAGTGTGGAAAAAACACTTTTTGCACCTGTGATAGTGTTGAAAAACCACTTTTCGCACTTGTGATAGTGTTGAAAAACCACTTTTCGCACTTGTGTTGGTGCAGGAAACCACTTTTGCACTTGTGTTGGTGCAGGAAACCACTTTTGCACTTGTATTAGTGTGGAAAAAACACTTTTTGCACTTGTGATAGTGTTGAAAAACCACTTTTCGCACTTGCGTTAGTGTTGAAAAACTACTTTTCGCACTTGTGTTGGTGCAGGAAACCACTTTTTCACTTGTATTAGTGTGGAAAAACCACTTTTCACACTTGTGTTAGTGTTGAAAAACCACTTTTCGCACTTGTGTTGGTGCAGGAAACCAGTTTTGCACTTGTATTAGTGTGGAAAAAACACTTTTCACACTTGTGTTAGTGTTGAAAAACCACTTTTCGCACTTGTGTTGGTGCAGGAAACCACTTTTGCACTTGTATTAGTGTGGAAAAAACACTTTTTGCACTTGTGATAGTGTTGAAAAACCACTTTTCGCACTTGTGTTAGTGTTGAAAAACCACTTTTCGCACTTGTGTTGGTGCAGGAAACCACTTTTGCACTTGTATTAGTGTGGAAAAACCACTTTTCGCACTTGTGTTAGTGTTGAAAAACCACTTTTCGCACTTGTGTTGGTGCAGGAAACCACTTTTGCACTTGTATTAGTGTGGAAAAAACACTTTTTGCACTTGTGATAGTGTTGAAAAACCACTTTTCGCCCTTGTGTTAGTGTTGAAAAACCACTTTTCGCACTTGTGTTAGTGTTGAAAAACCACTTTTCGCACTTGTGTTGGTGCAGGAAACCACTTTTGCACTTGTAGTAGTGTGGAAAAAACACTTTTTGCACTTGTGATAGTGTTGAAAAACCACTTTTCGCACTTGTGTTAGTGTTGAAAAACCACTTTTCACACTTGTGTTGGTGCAGGAAACCACTTTTGCACTTGTATTAGTGTGGAAAAATCACTTTTCGCACTTGTGTTAGTGTTGAAAAACCACTTTTGCACTTGTGTTAGTGTTGAAAAAGCACTTTTCGCACTTGTGTTGGTGCAGGAAACCACTTTTGCACTTGTATTAGTGTGGAAAAAACACTTTTTGCACTTGTGATAGTGTTGAAAAACCACTTTTCGCACTTGTGTTAGTGTTGAAAAACCACTTTTCGCACTTGTGTTAGTGTTGAAAAACCACTTTTCGCACTTGTGTTGGTGCAGGAAACCACTTTTGCACTTGTATTAGTGTGGAAAAACAACTTTTCGCACTTGTGATAGTGTTGAAAAACCACTTTTCGCATTTGTGTTAGTGTTGAAAAACCACTTTTCGCACTTGTGTTGGTGCAGCAAACCACTTTTGCACTTGTATTAGTGTGGAAAAACCACATTTCGCACTTGTGTTAGTGTTGAAAAACCACTTTTCGCACTTGTGTTAGTGTTGAAAAACCACTTTTTGCACTTGTGTTAGTGTTGAAAAACCACTTTTCGCACTTGTGTTGGGGCCGGAAACCACTTTTGCACTTGTATTAGTGTGGAAAAAACACTTTTTGCACTTGTGATAGTGTTGAAAAACCACTTTTCGCACTTGTATTAGTGTTGAAAAAGCACTTTTCGCACTTGTGTTGGTGCAGGAAACCACTTTTGCACTTGTATTAGTGTGGAAAAACCACTTTTTGCACTTGTGTTAGTGTTGAAAAACCACTTTTCGCACTTGTGTTGGTGCAGGAAACCACTTTTGCACTTGTATTAGTGTGGAAAAAACACTTTTTGCACTTGTGATAGTGTTGAAAAACCACTTTTCGCACTTGTGTTAGTGTTGAAAAACCACTTTTCACACTTGTGTTGGTGCAGGAAACCACTTTTGCACTTGTATTAGTGTGGAAAAATCACTTTTCGCACTTGTGTTAATGTTGAAAAACCACTTTTCGCACTTGTGTTAGTGTTGAAAAACCACTTTTCGCACTTGTGTTGGTGCAGGAAACCACTTTTGCACTTGTATTAGTGTGGAAAAAACACTTTTTGCACTTGTGGTAGTGTTGAAAAACCACTTTTCGCACTTGTGTTAGTGTTGAAAAATCACTTTTCGCACTTGTGTTAGTGTTGAAAAACCACTTTTCGCACTTGTGTTGGTGCAGGAAACCACTTTTGCACTTGTATTAGTGTGGAAACAACACTTTTTGCACTTGTGATAGTGTTGAAAAACCACTTTTCGCACTTGTGTTACTGTTGAAAAACCACTTTTCGCACATGTGTTAGTGTTGAAAAACCACTTTTCGCACATGTGTTAGTGTTGAAAAACCACTTTTCGCACATGTGTTAGTGTTGAAAAACCACTTTTCGCACTTGTGTTGGTGCAGGAAACCACTTTTGCACTTGTATTAGTGTGGAAAAACCACTTTTCGCACTTGTGGTAGTGTTGAAAAACCACTTTTCGCACTTGTGTTAGTGTTGAAAAACCACTTTTCGCACTTGTGTTGGTGCAGGAAACCACTTTTGCACTTGTATTTAGTGTGGAAAAAACACTTTTTGCACCTGTGATAGTGTTGAAAAACCACTTTTCGCACTTGTGATAGTGTTGAAAAACCACTTTTCGCACTTGTGTTGGTGCAGGAAACCACTTTTGCACTTGTGTTGGTGCAGGAAACCACTTTTGCACTTGTATTAGTGTGGAAAAAACACTTTTTGCACTTGTGATAGTGTTGAAAAACCACTTTTCGCACTTGCGTTAGTGTTGAAAAACTACTTTTCGCACTTGTGTTGGTGCAGGAAACCACTTTTTCACTTGTATTAGTGTGGAAAAACCACTTTTCACACTTGTGTTAGTGTTGAAAAACCACTTTTCGCACTTGTGTTGGTGCAGGAAACCAGTTTTGCACTTGTATTAGTGTGGAAAAAACACTTTTCACACTTGTGTTAGTGTTGAAAAACCACTTTTCGCACTTGTGTTGGTGCAGGAAACCACTTTTGCACTTGTATTAGTGTGGAAAAAACACTTTTTGCACTTGTGATAGTGTTGAAAAACCACTTTTCGCACTTGTGTTAGTGTTGAAAAACCACTTTTCGCACTTGTGTTGGTGCAGGAAACCACTTTTGCACTTGTATTAGTGTGGAAAAACCACTTTTCGCACTTGTGTTAGTGTTGAAAAACCACTTTTCGCACTTGTGTTGGTGCAGGAAACCACTTTTGCACTTGTATTAGTGTGGAAAAAACACTTTTTGCACTTGTGATAGTGTTGAAAAACCACTTTTCGCCCTTGTGTTAGTGTTGAAAAACCACTTTTCGCACTTGTGTTAGTGTTGAAAAACCACTTTTCGCACTTGTGTTGGTGCAGGAAACCACTTTTGCACTTGTAGTAGTGTGGAAAAAACACTTTTTGCACTTGTGATAGTGTTGAAAAACCACTTTTCGCACTTGTGTTAGTGTTGAAAAACCACTTTTCACACTTGTGTTGGTGCAGGAAACCACTTTTGCACTTGTATTAGTGTGGAAAAATCACTTTTCGCACTTGTGTTAGTGTTGAAAAACCACTTTTCGCACTTGTGTTAGTGTTGAAAAACCACTTTTCGCACTTGTGTTGGTGCAGGAAACCACTTTTGCACTAGTATTAGTGTGGAAAAACCACTTTTTGCACTTGTGATAGTGTTGAAAAACCACTTTTTGCACTTGTGTTAGTGTTGAAAAACCACTTTTCGCACTTGTGTTAGTGTTGAAAAACCACTTTTCGCACTTGTGTTGGTGCAGGAAACCACTTTTGCACTTGTATTAGTGTGGAAAAAACACTTTTTGCACTTGTGATAGTGTTGAAAAACCACTTTTCGCACTTGTGTTAGTGTTGAAAAACCACTTTTCACACTTGTGTTGGTGCAGGAAACCACTTTTGCACTTGTATTAGTGTGGAAAAATCACTTTTCGCACTTGTGTTAGTGTTGAAAAACCACTTTTCGCACTTGTATTAGTGTTGAAAAACCACTTTTCGCACTTGTGTTGGTGCAGGAAACCACTTTTGCACTTGTATTAGTGTGGAAAAAACACTTTTTGCACTTGTGATAGTGTTGAAAAACCACTTTTCGCACTTGTGTTAGTGTTGAAAAATCACTTTTCGCACTTGTGTTAGTGTTGAAAAACCACTTTTCACACTTGTGTTGGTGCAGGAAACCACTTTTGCACTTGTATTAGTGTGGAAAAAACACTTTTTGCACTTGTGATAGTGTTGAAAAACCACTTTTCGCACTTGTGTTAGTGTTGAAAAACCACTTTTCGCACATGTGTTAGTGTTGAAAAACCACTTTTCGCACTTGTGTTAGTGTTGAAAAACCACTTTTCGCACATGTGTTAGTGTTGAAAAACCACTTTTCGCACTTGTGTTGGTGCAGGAAACCTCTTTTGCACTTGTATTAGTGTGGAAAAACCACTTTTCGCACTTGTGTTAGTGTTGAAAAACCACTTTTCGCACTTGTGTTAGTGTTGAAAAACCACTTTTCGCACTTGTGTTGGTGCAGGAAACCACTTTTGCACTTGTATTAGTGTGGAAAAAACACTTTTTGCACTTGTGATAGTGTTGAAAAACCACTTTTTGCACTTGTGTTAGTGTTGAAAAACCACTTTTCGCACTTGTGTTGGTGCAGGAAACCACTTTTGCACTTGTATTAGTGTGGGAAAACCACTTTTCACACTTGTGTTAGTGTTGAAAAACCACTTTTCGCACTTGTGTTGGTGCAGGAAACCAGTTTTGCACTTGTATTAGTGTGGAAAAAACACTTTTCACACTTGTGTTAGTGTTGAAAAACCACTTTTCGCACTTGTGTTGGTGCAGGAAACCACTTTTTCACTTGTATTAGTGTGGAAAAAACACTTTTTGCACTTGTGATAGTGTTGAAAAACCACTTTTCACACTTGTGTTAGTGTTGAAAAACCACTTTTCGCACTTGTGTTGGTGCAGGAAACCACTTTTTCAATTGTATTAGTGTGGAAAAAACACTTTTTGCACTTGTGTTAGTGTTGAAAAACCACTTTTCGCACTTGTGTTGGTGCAGGAAACCACTTTTGCACTTGTATTAGTGTGGAAAAACCACTTTTCGCACTTGTGTTAGTGTTGAAAAACCACTTTTCGCACTTGTGTTAGTGTTGAAAAACCACTTTTCGCACTTGTGTTGGTGCAGGAAACCACTTTTGCACTTGTATTAGTGTGGAAAAAACACTTTTTGCACTTGTGATAGTGTTGAAAAACCACTTTTCGCACTTGTGTTAGTGTTGAAAAACCACTTTTCGCACTTGTGTTGGTGCAGGAAACCACTTTTGCACTTGTATTAGTGTGGCAAAACCACTTTTCGCACTTGTGTTAGTGTTGAAAAACCACTTTTTGCACTTGTGTTAGTGTTGAAAAACCACTTTTCGCACTTGTGTTAGTGTTGAAAAACTACTTTTCGCACTTGTGTTGGTGCAGGAAACCACTTTTGCACTTGTATTAGTGTGGAAAAACCACTTTTCACACTTGTGTTAGTGTTGAAAAACCACTTTTCGCACTTGTGTTGGTGCAGGAAACCAGTTTTGCACTTGTATTAGTGTGGAAAAAACACTTTTCACACTTGTGTTAGTGTTGAAAAACCACTTTTCGCACTTGTGTTGGTGCAGGAAACCACTTTTGCACTTGTATTAGTGTGGAAAAAACACTTTTTGCACTTGTGATAGTGTTGAAAAACCACCTTTCGCACTTGTGTTAGTGTTGAAAAACCACTTTTCGCACTTGTGTTGGTGCAGGAAACCACTTTTGCACTTGTATTAGTGTGGAAAACCACTTTTCGCACTTGTGTTAGTGTTGAAAAACCACTTTTCGCACTTGTGTTAGTGTTGAAAAACCACTTTTCGCACTTGTGTTGGGGCAGGAAACCACTTTTGCACTTGCATTAGTGTGGAAAAAACACTTTTTGCACTTGTGATAGTGTTGAAAAACCACTTTTCGCACTTGTACTAGTGTTGAAAAACCACTTTTCGCACTTGTGTTGGTGCAGGAAACCACTTTTGCACTTGTATTAGTGTGGAAAAACCACTTTTTGCACTTGTGTTAGTGTTGAAAAACCACTTTTCGCACTTGTGTTGGTGCAGGAAACCACTTTTGCACTTGTATTAGTGTGGAAAAAACACTTTTTGCACTTGTGATAGTGTTGAAAGACCACTTTTCGCACTTGTGTTAGTGTTGAAAAACCACTTTTCGCACATGTGTTAGTGTTGAAAAACCACTTTTCGCACTTGTGTTAGTGTTGAAAAACCACTTTTCGCACATGTGTTAGTGTTGAAAAACCACTTTTCGCACTTGTGTTGGTGCAGGAAACCACTTTTGCACTTGTATTAGTGTGGAAAAACCACTTTTCGCACTTGTGTTAGTGTTGAAAAACCACTTTTCGCACTTGTGTTGGTGCAGGAAACCACCTTTGCACTTGTATTTAGTGTGGAAAAAACACTTTTTGCACTTGTGATAGTGTTGAAAAACCACTTTTCGCACTTGTGATAGTGTTGAAAAACCACTTTTTGCACTTGTGTTGGTGCAGGAAACCACTTTTGCACTTGTATTAGTGTGGAAAAAACACTTTTTGCACTTGTGATATTGTTGAAAAACCACTTTTCGCACTTGTGTTAGTGTTGAAAAACCACTTTTCGCACTTGTGTTGGTGCAGGAAACCACTTTTGCACTTGTATTAGTGTGGAAAAACCACTTTTCGCACTTGTGTTAGTGTTGAAAAACCACTTTTCGCAATTGTGTTAGTGTTGAAAAACCACTTTTTGCACTTGTGTTAGTGTTGAAAAACCACTTTTCGCACTTGTGTTGGTGCAGGAAACCACTTTTGCACTTGTATTAGTGTGGAAAAAACACTTTTTGCACTTGTGATAGTGTTGAAAAACCACTTTTCGCACTTGTATTAGTGTTGAAAAAGCACTTTTCGCACTTGTGTTGGTGCAGGAAACCACTTTTGCACTTGTATTAGTGTGGAAAAACCACTTTTTGCACTTGTGTTAGTGTTGAAAAACTACTTTTCGCACTTGTGTTGGTGCAGGAAACCACTTTTGCACTTGTATTAGTGTGGAAAAACCACTTTTCGCACTTGTGTTAGTGTTGAAAAACCACTTTTCGCACTTGTGTTAGTGTTGAAAATCCGCTTTTCGCACTTGTGTTGGTGCAGGAAACCACTTTTGCACTTGTATTAGTGTGGAAAAACCACTTTTCGCACTTGTGTTAGTGTTGAAAAACCACTTTTCGCACTTGTGTTAGTGTTGAAAAACCACTTTTCGCACTTGTGTTGGTGCAGGAAACCACTTTTGCACTTGTATTAGTGTGGAAAAAACACTTTTTGCACTTGTGATAGTGTTGAAAAACCACTTTTCGCACTTGTGTTAGTGTTGAAAAACCACTTTTCGCACTTGTGTTGGTGCAGGAAACCACTTTTGCACTTGTATTAGTGTGGAAAAAACACTTTTTGCACTTGTGTTGGTGCAGGAAACCACTTTTGCACTTGTATTAGTGTGGAAAAACCACTTTTCGCACTTGTGTTAGTGTTGAAAAACCACTTTTCGCACTTGTGTTAGTGTTGAAAAACCACTTTTCGCACTTGTGTTAGTGTTGAAAAACTACTTTTCGCACTTGTGTTGGTGCAGGAAACCACTTTTGCACTTGTATTAGTGTGGAAAAACCACTTTTCACACTTGTGTTAGTGTTGAAAAACCACTTTTCGCACATGTGTTGGTGCAGGAAACCAGTTTTGCACTTGTATTAGTGTGGAAAAAACACTTTTCACACTTGTGTTAGTGTTGAAAAACCACTTTTCGCACTTGTGTTGGTGCAGGAAACCACTTTTGCACTTGTATTAGTGTGGAAAAAACACTTTTTGCACTTGTGATAGTGTTGAAAAACCACTTTTCGCACTTGTGTTAGTGTTGAAAAACCACTTTTCACACTTGTGTTGGTGCAGGAAACCACTTTTGCACTTGTATTAGTGTGGAAAAACCACTTTTCGCACTTGTGTTAGTGTTGAAAAACCACTTTTCGCACTTGTGTTAGCGTTGAAAAACCACTTTTTGCACTTGTGTTAGTGTTGAAAAACCACTTTTCGCACTTGTGTTGGGGCAGGAAACCACTTTTGCACTTGCATTAGTGTGGAAAAAACACTTTTTGCACTTGTGATAGTGTTGAAAAACCACTTTTCGCACTTGTATTAGTGTTGAAAAAGCACTTTTCGCACTTGTGTTGGTGCAGGAAACCACTTTTGCACTTGTATTAGTGTGGAAAAACCACTTTTTGCACTTGTGTTAGTGTTGAAAAACCACTTTTCGCACTTGTGTTGGTGCAGGAAACCACTTTTGCACTTGTATTAGTGTGGAAAAAACACTTTTTGCACTTGTGATACTGTTGAAAAACCACTTTTCGCACTTGTGTTAGTGTTGAAAAACCACTTTTCACACTTGTGTTGGTGCAGGAAACCACTTTTGCACTTGTATTAGTGTGGAAAAATCACTTTTCGCACTTGTGTTAGTGTTGAAAAACCACTTTTCGCACTTGTGTTAGTGTTGAAAAACCACTTTTTGCACTTGTGTTGGTGCAGGAAACCACTTTTGCACTTGTATTAGTGTGGAAAAAACACTTTTTGCACTTGTGATAGTGTTGAAAAACCACTTTTCGCACTTGTGTTAGTGTTGAAAAACCACTTTTCGCACTTGTGTTAGTGTTGAAAAACCACTTTTTGCACTTGTGTTAGTGTTGAAAAACCACTTTTCGCACTTGTGTTGGTGCAGGAAACCACTTTTGCACTTGTATTAGTGTGGAAAAAACACTTTTTGCACTTGTGATAGTGTTGAAAAACCACTTTTCGCACTTGTATTAGTGTTGAAAAAGCACTTTTCGCACTTGTGTTGGTGCAGGAAACCACTTTTGCACTTGTATTAGTGTGGAAAAACCACTTTTTGCACTTGTGTTAGTGTTGAAAAACCACTTTTCGCACTTGTGTTGGTGCAGGAAACCACTTTTGCACTTGTATTAGTGTGGAAAAAACACTTTTTGCACTTGTGATAGTGTTGAAAAACCACTTTTTGCACTTGTGTTAGTGTTGAAAAACCACTTTACGCACTTGTGTTAGTGTTGAAAAACCACTTTTCGCACTTGTGTTGGTGCAGGAAACCACTTTTGCATTTGTATTAGTGTGGAAAAACAACTTTTCGCACTTGTGATAGTGTTGAAAAACCACTTTTCGCACTTGTGTTAGTGTTGAAAAACCACTTTTCGCACTTATGTTGGTGCAGGAAACCACTTTTGCACTTGTATTATTGTGGAAAAACAACTTTTCGCACTTGTGTTAGTGTTGAAAAACCACTTTTCGCACTTGTGTTGGTGCAGGAAACCACTTTTGCACTTATATTAGTGTGGAAAAAACACTTTTTGCACTTGTGATAGTGTTGAAAAACCACTTTTCGCACTTGTGTTAGTGTTGAAAAACCACTTTTGGCACTTGTGTTGGTGCAGGAAACCACTTTTGCACTTGTATTAGTGTGGAAAAAAACACTTTTTGCACTTGTGATAGTGTTGAAAAACCACTTTTCGCACTTGTGTTAGTGTTGAAAAACCACTTTTCGCACTTGTGTTAGTGTTGAAAAACCACTTTTCGCACTTGTGTTGGTGCAGGAAACCACTTTTGCACTTATATTGGTGTGGAAAAAACACTTTTCGCACTTGTGTTAGTGTTGAAAAACCACTTTTAGCACTTGTGTTAGTGTTTAAAAACCACTTTTCGCACTTGTGTTGGTGCAGGAAACCACTTTTGCACTTGTATTAGTGTGGAAAAAACACTTTTTGCACTTGTGATAGTGTTGAAAAACCACTTTTCACACTTGTGTTGGTGCAGGAAACCACTTTTGCACTTGTATTAGTGTGGAAAAAACACTTTTCGCACTTGTGTTAGTGTTGAAAAACCACTTTTCGCACTTGTGTTAGTGTTGAAAAACCACTTTTTGCACTTGTGTTGGTGCAGGAAACCACTTTTGCACTTGTATTAGTGTGGAAAAAACACTTTTTGCACTTGTGATATTGTTGAAAAACCACTTTTCGCACTTGTGTTAGTGTTGAAAAACCACTTTTTCGCACTTGTGTTGGTGCAGGAAACCACTTTTGCGCTTGTATTAGTGTGGAAAAAACACTTTTTGCACTTGTGATAGTGTTGAAAAACGACTTTTCGCACTTGTGTTAGTGTTGAAAAACCACTTTTCGCACTTGTGTTGGGGCCGGAAACCACTTTTGCACTTGTATTAGTGTGGAAAAAACACTTTTTGCACTTGTGATAGTGTTGAAAAACCACTTTTCGCACTTGTATTAGTGTTGAAAAACCACTTTTCGCACTTGTGTTGGTGCAGGAAACCACTTTTGCACTTGTATTAGTGTGGAAACAACACTTTTTGCACTTGTGATAGTGTTGAAAAACCACTTTTCGCACTTGTGTTACTGTTGAAAAACCACTTTTCGCACATGTGTTAGTGTTGAAAAACCACTTTTCGCACATGTGTTAGTGTTGAAAAACCACTTTTCGCACATGTGTTAGTGTTGAAAAACCACTTTTCGCACTTGTGTTGGTGCAGGAAACCACTTTTGCACTTGTATTAGTGTGGAAAAACCACTTTTCGCACTTGTGGTAGTGTTGAAAACCACTTTTCGCACTTGTGTTAGTGTTGAAAAACCACTTTTCGCACTTGTGTTGGTGCAGGAAACCACTTTTGCACTTGTATTTAGTGTGGAAAAAACACTTTTTGCACCTGTGATAGTGTTGAAAAACCACTTTTCGCACTTGTGATAGTGTTGAAAAACCACTTTTCGCACTTGTGTTGGTGCAGGAAACCACTTTTGCACTTGTGTTGGTGCAGGAAACCACTTTTGCACTTGTATTAGTGTGGAAAAAACACTTTTTGCACTTGTGATAGTGTTGAAAAACCACTTTTCGCACTTGCGTTAGTGTTGAAAAACTACTTTTCGCACTTGTGTTGGTGCAGGAAACCACTTTTTCACTTGTATTAGTGTGGAAAAACCACTTTTCACACTTGTGTTAATGTTGAAAAACCACTTTTCGCACTTGTGTTGGTGCAGGAAACCAGTTTTGCACTTGTATTAGTGTGGAAAAAACACTTTTCACACTTGTGTTAGTGTTGAAAAACCACTTTTCGCACTTGTGTTGGTGCAGGAAACCACTTTTGCACTTGTATTAGTGTGGAAAAAACACTTTTTGCACTTGTGATAGTGTTGAAAAACCACTTTTCGCACTTGTGTTAGTGTTGAAAAACCACTTTTCGCACTTGTGTTGGTGCAGGAAACCACTTTTGCACTTGTATTAGTGTGGAAAAACCACTTTTCGCACTTGTGTTAGTGTTGAAAAACCACTTTTCGCACTTGTGTTGGTGCAGGAAACCACTTTTGCACTTGTATTAGTGTGGAAAAAACACTTTTTGCACTTGTGATAGTGTTGAAAAACCACTTTTCGCCCTTGTGTTAGTGTTGAAAAACCACTTTTCGCACTTGTGTTAGTGTTGAAAAACCACTTTTCGCACTTGTGTTGGTGCAGGAAACCACTTTTGCACTTGTAGTAGTGTGGAAAAAACACTTTTTGCACTTGTGATAGTGTTGAAAAACCACTTTTCGCACTTGTGTTAGTGTTGAAAAACCACTTTTCACACTTGTGTTGGTGCAGGAAACCACTTTTGCACTTGTATTAGTGTGGAAAAATCACTTTTCGCACTTGTGTTAGTGTTGAAAAACCACTTTTCGCACTTGTGTTAGTGTTGAAAAACCACTTTTCGCACTTGTGTTGGTGCAGGAAACCACTTTTGCACTAGTATTAGTGTGGAAAAACCACTTTTTGCACTTGTGATAGTGTTGAAAAACCACTTTTCGCACTTGTGTTAGTGTTGAAAAACCACTTTTCGCACTTGTGTTAGTGTTGAAAAACCACTTTTCGCACTTGTGTTGGTGCAGGAAACCACTTTTGCACTTGTATTAGTGTGGAAAAAACACTTTTTGCACTTGTGATAGTGTTGAAAAACCACTTTTCGCACTTGTGTTAGTGTTGAAAAACCACTTTTCACACTTGTGTTGGTGCAGGAAACCACTTTTGCACTTGTATTAGTGTGGAAAAATCACTTTTCGCACTTGTGTTAGTGTTGAAAAACCACTTTTCGCACTTGTATTAGTGTTGAAAAACCACTTTTCGCACTTGTGTTGGTGCAGGAAACCACTTTTGCACTTGTATTAGTGTGGAAAAAACACTTTTTGCACTTGTGATAGTGTTGAAAAACCACTTTTCGCACTTGTGTTAGTGTTGAAAAATCACTTTTCGCACTTGTGTTAGTGTTGAAAAACCACTTTTCACACTTGTGTTGGTGCAGGAAACCACTTTTGCACTTGTATTAGTGTGGAAAAAACACTTTTTGCACTTGTGATAGTGTTGAAAAACCACTTTTCGCACTTGTGTTAGTGTTGAAAAACCACTTTTCGCACATGTGTTAGTGTTGAAAAACCACTTTTCGCACTTGTGTTAGTGTTGAAAAACCACTTTTCGCACATGTGTTAGTGTTGAAAAACCACTTTTCGCACTTGTGTTGGTGCAGGAAACCTCTTTTGCACTTGTATTAGTGTGGAAAAACCACTTTTCGCACTTGTGTTAGTGTTGAAAAACCACTTTTCGCACTTGTGTTAGTGTTGAAAAACCACTTTTCGCACTTGTGTTGGTGCAGGAAACCACTTTTGCACTTGTATTAGTGTGGAAAAAACACTTTTTGCACTTGTGATAGTGTTGAAAAACCACTTTTTGCACTTGTGTTAGTGTTGAAAAACCACTTTTCGCACTTGTGTTGGTGCAGGAAACCACTTTTGCACTTGTATTAGTGTGGAAAAACCACTTTTCACACTTGTGTTAGTGTTGAAAAACCACTTTTCGCACTTGTGTTGGTGCAGGAAACCAGTTTTGCACTTGTATTAGTGTGGAAAAAACACTTTTCACACTTGTGTTAGTGTTGAAAAACCACTTTTCGCACTTGTGTTGGTGCAGGAAACCACTTTTTCACTTGTATTAGTGTGGAAAAAACACTTTTTGCACTTGTGATAGTGTTGAAAACCACTTTTCACACTTGTGTTAGTGTTGAAAAACCACTTTTCGCACTTGTGTTGGTGCAGGAAACCACTTTTTCACTTGTATTAGTGTGGAAAAAACACTTTTTGCACTTGTGTTAGTGTTGAAAAACCACTTTTCGCACTTGTGTTGGTGCAGGAAACCACTTTTGCACTTGTATTAGTGTGGAAAAACCACTTTTCGCACTTGTGTTAGTGTTGAAAAACCACTTTTCGCACTTGTGTTAGTGTTGAAAAACCACTTTTCGCACTTGTGTTGGTGCAGGAAACCACTTTTGCACTTGTATTAGTGTGGAAAAAACACTTTTTGCACTTGTGATAGTGTTGAAAAACCACTTTTCGCACTTGTGTTAGTGTTGAAAAACCACTTTTCGCACTTGTGTTGGTGCAGGAAACCACTTTTGCACTTGTATTAGTGTGGCAAAACCACTTTTCGCACTTGTGTTAGTGTTGAAAAACCACTTTTCGCACTTGTGTTAGTGTTGAAAAACCACTTTTCGCACTTGTGTTAGTGTTGAAAAACTACTTTTCGCACTTGTGTTGGTGCAGGAAACCACTTTTGCACTTGTATTAGTGTGGAAAAACCACTTTTCACACTTGTGTTAGTGTTGAAAAACCACTTTTCGCACTTGTGTTGGTGCAGGAAACCAGTTTTGCACTTGTATTAGTGTGGAAAAAACACTTTTCACACTTGTGTTAGTGTTGAAAAACCACTTTTCGCACTTGTGTTGGTGCAGGAAACCACTTTTGCACTTGTATTAGTGTGGAAAAAACACTTTTTGCACTTGTGATAGTGTTGAAAAACCACCTTTCGCACTTGTGTTAGTGTTGAAAAACCACTTTTCGCACTTGTGTTGGTGCAGGAAACCACTTTTGCACTTGTATTAGTGTGGAAAACCACTTTTCGCACTTGTGTTAGTGTTGAAAAACCACTTTTCGCACTTGTGTTAGTGTTGAAAAACCACTTTTCGCACTTGTGTTGGGGCAGGAAACCACTTTTGCACTTGCATTAGTGTGGAAAAAACACTTTTTGCACTTGTGATAGTGTTGAAAAACCACTTTTCGCACTTGTACTAGTGTTGAAAAACCACTTTTCGCACTTGTGTTGGTGCAGGAAACCACTTTTGCACTTGTATTAGTGTGGAAAAACCACTTTTTGCACTTGTGTTAGTGTTGAAAAACCACTTTTCGCACTTGTGTTGGTGCAGGAAACCACTTTTGCACTTGTATTAGTGTGGAAAAAACACTTTTTGCACTTGTGATAGTGTTGAAAGACCACTTTTCGCACTTGTGTTAGTGTTGAAAAACCACTTTTCGCACATGTGTTAGTGTTGAAAAACCACTTTTCGCACTTGTGTTAGTGTTGAAAAACCACTTTTCGCACATGTGTTAGTGTTGAAAAACCACTTTTCGCACTTGTGTTGGTGCAGGAAACCACTTTTGCACTTGTATTAGTGTGGAAAAACCACTTTTCGCACTTGTGTTAGTGTTGAAAAACCACTTTTCGCACTTGTGTTGGTGCAGGAAACCACCTTTGCACTTGTATTTAGTGTGGAAAAAACACTTTTTGCACTTGTGATAGTGTTGAAAAACCACTTTTCGCACTTGTGATAGTGTTGAAAAACCACTTTTTGCACTTGTGTTGGTGCAGGAAACCACTTTTGCACTTGTATTAGTGTGGAAAAAACACTTTTTGCACTTGTGATATTGTTGAAAAACCACTTTTCGCACTTGTGTTAGTGTTGAAAAACCACTTTTCGCACTTGTGTTGGTGCAGGAAACCACTTTTGCACTTGTATTAGTGTGGAAAAACCACTTTTCGCACTTGTGTTAGTGTTGAAAAACCACTTTTCGCAATTGTGTTAGTGTTGAAAAACCACTTTTTGCACTTGTGTTAGTGTTGAAAAACCACTTTTCGCACTTGTGTTGGTGCAGGAAACCACTTTTGCACTTGTATTAGTGTGGAAAAAACACTTTTTGCACTTGTGATAGTGTTGAAAAACCACTTTTCGCACTTGTATTAGTGTTGAAAAAGCACTTTTCGCACTTGTGTTGGTGCAGGAAACCACTTTTGCACTTGTATTAGTGTGGAAAAACCACTTTTTGCACTTGTGTTAGTGTTGAAAAACCACTTTTCGCACTTGTGTTGGTGCAGGAAACCACTTTTGCACTTGTATTAGTGTGGAAAAACCACTTTTCGCACTTGTGTTAGTGTTGAAAAACCACTTTTCGCACTTGTGTTAGTGTTGAAAATCCGCTTTTCGCACTTGTGTTGGTGCAGGAAACCACTTTTGCACTTGTATTAGTGTGGAAAAACCACTTTTCGCACTTGTGTTAGTGTTGAAAAACCACTTTTCGCACTTGTGTTAGTGTTGAAAAACCACTTTTCGCACTTGTGTTGGTGCAGGAAACCACTTTTGCACTTGTATTAGTGTGGAAAAAACACTTTTTGCACTTGTGATAGTGTTGAAAAACCACTTTTCGCACTTGTGTTAGTGTTGAAAAACCACTTTTCGCACTTGTGTTGGTGCAGGAAACCACTTTTGCACTTGTATTAGTGTGGAAAAAACACTTTTTGCACTTGTGTTGGTGCAGGAAACCACTTTTGCACTTGTATTAGTGTGGAAAAACCACTTTTCTCACTTGTGTTAGTGTTGAAAAACCACTTTTCGCACTTGTGTTAGTGTTGAAAAACCACTTTTCGCACTTGTGTTAGTGTTGAAAAACTACTTTTCGCACTTGTGTTGGTGCAGGAAACCACTTTTGCACTTGTATTAGTGTGGAAAAACCACTTTTCACACTTGTGTTAGTGTTGAAAAACCACTTTTCGCACATGTGTTGGTGCAGGAAACCAGTTTTGCACTTGTATTAGTGTGGAAAAAACACTTTTCACACTTGTGTTAGTGTTGAAAAACCACTTTTCGCACTTGTGTTGGTGCAGGAAACCACTTTTGCACTTGTATTAGTGTGGAAAAAACACTTTTTGCACTTGTGATAGTGTTGAAAAACCACTTTTCGCACTTGTGTTAGTGTTGAAAAACCACTTTTCACACTTGTGTTGGTGCAGGAAACCACTTTTGCACTTGTATTAGTGTGGAAAAACCACTTTTCGCACTTGTGTTAGTGTTGAAAAACCACTTTTCGCACTTGTGTTAGCGTTGAAAAACCACTTTTTGCACTTGTGTTAGTGTTGAAAAACCACTTTTCGCACTTGTGTTGGGGCAGGAAACCACTTTTGCACTTGCATTAGTGTGGAAAAAACACTTTTTGCACTTGTGATAGTGTTGAAAAACCACTTTTCGCACTTGTATTAGTGTTGAAAAAGCACTTTTCGCACTTGTGTTGGTGCAGGAAACCACTTTTGCACTTGTATTAGTGTGGAAAAACCACTTTTTGCACTTGTGTTAGTGTTGAAAAACCACTTTTCGCACTTGTGTTGGTGCAGGAAACCACTTTTGCACTTGTATTAGTGTGGAAAAAACACTTTTTGCACTTGTGATACTGTTGAAAAACCACTTTTCGCACTTGTGTTAGTGTTGAAAAACCACTTTTCACACTTGTGTTGGTGCAGGAAACCACTTTTGCACTTGTATTAGTGTGGAAAAATCACTTTTCGCACTTGTGTTAGTGTTGAAAAACCACTTTTCGCACTTGTGTTAGTGTTGAAAAACCACTTTTTGCACTTGTGTTGGTGCAGGAAACCACTTTTGCACTTGTATTAGTGTGGAAAAAACACTTTTTGCACTTGTGATAGTGTTGAAAAACCACTTTTCGCACTTGTGTTAGTGTTGAAAAACCACTTTTCGCACTTGTGTTAGTGTTGAAAAACCACTTTTTGCACTTGTGTTAGTGTTGAAAAACCACTTTTCGCACTTGTGTTGGTGCAGGAAACCACTTTTGCACTTGTATTAGTGTGGAAAAAACACTTTTTGCACTTGTGATAGTGTTGAAAAACCACTTTTCGCACTTGTATTAGTGTTGAAAAAGCACTTTTCGCACTTGTGTTGGTGCAGGAAACCACTTTTGCACTTGTATTAGTGTGGAAAAACCACTTTTTGCACTTGTGTTAGTGTTGAAAAACCACTTTTCGCACTTGTGTTGGTGCAGGAAACCACTTTTGCACTTGTATTAGTGTGGAAAAAACACTTTTTGCACTTGTGATAGTGTTGAAAAACCACTTTTTGCACTTGTGTTAGTGTTGAAAAACCACTTTTCGCACTTGTGTTAGTGTTGAAAAACCACTTTTCGCACTTGTGTTGGTGCAGGAAACCACTTTTGCATTTGTATTAGTGTGGAAAAACAACTTTTCGCACTTGTGATAGTGTTGAAAAACCACTTTTCGCACTTGTGTTAGTGTTGAAAAACCACTTTTCGCACTTGTGTTGGTGCAGGAAACCACTTTTGCACTTGTATTATTGTGGAAAAACAACTTTTCGCACTTGTGTTAGTGTTGAAAAACCACTTTTCGCACTTGTGTTGGTGCAGGAAACCACTTTTGCACTTATATTAGTGTGGAAAAAACACTTTTTGCACTTGTGATAGTGTTGAAAAACCACTTTTCGCACTTGTGTTAGTGTTGAAAAACCACTTTTGGCACTTGTGTTGGTGCAGGAAACCACTTTTGCACTTGTATTAGTGTGGAAAAAAACACTTTTTGCACTTGTGATAGTGTTGAAAAACCACTTTTCGCACTTGTGTTAGTGTTGAAAAACCACTTTTCGCACTTGTGTTAGTGTTGAAAAACCACTTTTCGCACTTGTGTTGGTGCAGGAAACCACTTTTGCACTTATATTGGTGTGGAAAAAACACTTTTCGCACTTGTGTTAGTGTTGAAAAACCACTTTTAGCACTTGTGTTAGTGTTTAAAAACCACTTTTCGCACTTGTGTTGGTGCAGGAAACCACTTTTGCACTTGTATTAGTGTGGAAAAAACACTTTTTGCACTTGTGATAGTGTTGAAAAACCACTTTTCACACTTGTGTTGGTGCAGGAAACCACTTTTGCACTTGTATTAGTGTGGAAAAAACACTTTTTGCACTTGTGATATTGTTGAAAAACCACTTTTCGCACTTGTGTTAGTGTTGAAAAACCACTTTTCGCACTTGTGTTGGTGCAGGAAACCACTTTTGCGCTTGTATTAGTGTGGAAAAAACACTTTTTGCACTTGTGATAGTGTTGAAAAACGACTTTTCGCACTTGTGTTAGTGTTGAAAAACCACTTTTCGCACTTGTGTTGGGGCCGGAAACCACTTTTGCACTTGTATTAGTGTGGAAAAAACACTTTTTGCACTTGTGATATTGTTGAAAAACCACTTTTCGCACTTGTGTTAGTGTTGAAAAACCACTTTTCGCACTTGTGTTGGTGCAGGAAACCACTTTTGCGCTTGTATTAGTGTGGAAAAAACACTTTTTGCACTTGTGATAGTGTTGAAAAACGACTTTTCGCACTTGTGTTAGTGTTGAAAAACCACTTTTCGCACTTGTGTTGGGGCCGGAAACCACTTTTGCACTTGTATTAGTGTGGAAAAAACACTTTTTGCACTTGTGATAGTGTTGAAAAACCACTTTTCGCACTTGTATTAGTGTTGAAAAAGCACTTTTCGCACTTGTGTTGGTGCAGGAAACCACTTTTGCACTTGTATTAGTGTGGAAAAACCACTTTTTGCACTTGTGTTAGTGTTGAAAAACCACTTTTCGCACTTGTGTTGGTGCAGGAAACCACTTTTGCACTTGTATTAGTGTGGAAAAAACACTTTTTGCACTTGTGATAGTGTTGAAAAACCACTTTTCGCACTTGTGTTAGTGTTGAAAAACCACTTTTCACACTTGTGTTGGTGCAGGAAACCACTTTTCCACTTGTATTAGTGTGGAAAAATCACTTTTCGCACTTGTGTTAGTGTTGAAAAACCACTTTTCGCACTTGTGTTAGTGTTGAAAAACCACATTTCGCACTTGTGTTGGTGCAGGAAACCACTTTTGCACTTGTATTAGTGTGGAAAAAACACTTTTTGCACTTGTGGTAGTGTTGAAAAACCACTTTTCGCACTTGTGTTAGTGTTGAAAAATCACTTTTCGCACTTGTGTTAGTGTTGAAAAACCACTTTTCGCACTTGTGTTGGTGCAGGAAACCACTTTTGCACTTGTATTAGTGTGGAAACAACACTTTTTGCACTTGTGATAGTGTTGAAAAACCACTTTTCGCACTTGTGTTAGTGTTGAAAAACCACTTTTCGCACATGTGTTAGTGTTGAAAAACCACTTTTCGCACTTGTGTTAGTGTTGAAAAACCACTTTTCGCACATGTGTTAGTGTTGAAAAACCACTTTTCGCACTTGTGTTGGTGCAGGAAACCACTTTTGCACTTGTATTAGTGTGGAAAAACCACTTTTCGCACTTGTGTTAGTGTTGAAAAACCACTTTTCGCACTTGTGTTAGTGTTGAAAAACCACTTTTCGCACTTGTGTTGGTGCAGGAAACCACTTTTGCACTTGTATTTAGTGTGGAAAAAACACTTTTTGCACTTGTGATAGTGTTGAAAAACCACTTTTCGCACTTGTGATAGTGTTGACAAACCACTTTTTGCACTTGTGTTGGTGCAGGAAACCACTTTTGCACTTGTATTAGTGTGGAAAAAACACTTTTTGCACTTGTGTTAGTGTTGAAAAACCACTTTTCGCACTTGTGTTAGTGTTGAAAAACCACTTTTTGCACTTGTGTTAGTGTTGAAAAACCACTTTTCGCACTTGTGTTGGTGCAGGAAACCACTTTTGCACTTGTATTAGTGTGGAAAAAACACTTTTTGCACTTGTGATAGTGTTGAAAACCACTTTTCGCACTTGTATTAGTGTTGAAAAAGCACTTTTCGCACTTGTGTTGGTGCAGGAAACCACTTTTGCACTTGTATTAGTGTGGAAAAACTACTTTTTGCACTTGTGTTAGTGTTGAAAAACCACTTTTCGCACTTGTGTTGGTGCAGGAAACCACTTTTGCACTTGTATTAGTGTGGAAAAAACACTTTTTGCACTTGTGATAGTGTTGAAAAACCACTTTTTGCACTTGTGTTAGTGTTGAAAAACCACTTTTCGCACTTGTGTTAGTGTTGAAAAACCACTTTTCGCACTTGTGTTGGTGCAGGAAACCACTTTTGCATTTGTATTAGTGTGGAAAAACAACTTTTCGCACTTGTGATAGTGTTGAAAAACCACTTTTCGCACTTGTGTTAGTGTTGAAAAACCACTTTTCGCACTTGTGTTGGTGCAGGAAACCACTTTTGCACTTGTATTATTGTGGAAAAACAACTTTTCGCACTTGTGTTAGTGTTGAAAAACCACTTTTCGCACTTGTGTTGGTGCAGGAAACCACTTTTGCACTTATATTAGTGTGGAAAACACACTTTTTGCACTTGTGATAGTGTTGAAAAACCACTTTTCGCACTTGTGTTAGTGTTGAAAAACCACTTTTGGCACTTGTGTTGGTGCAGGAAACCACTTTTGCACTTGTATTAGTGTGGAAAAAAACACTTTTTGCACTTGTGATAGTGTTGAAAAACCACTTTTCGCACTTGTGTTAGTGTTGAAAAACCACTTTTCGCACTTGTGTTAGTGTTGAAAATCCGCTTTTCGCACTTGTGTTGGTGCAGGAAACCACTTTTCCACTTGTATTAGTGTGGAAAAATCACTTTTCGCACTTGTGTTAGTGTTGAAAAACCACTTTTCGCACTTGTGTTAGTGTTGAAAAACCACATTTCGCACTTGTGTTGGTGCAGGAAACCACTTTTGCACTTGTATTAGTGTGGAAAAAACACTTTTTGCACTTGTGGTAGTGTTGAAAAACCACTTTTCGCACTTGTGTTAGTGTTGAAAAATCACTTTTCGCACTTGTGTTAGTGTTGAAAAACCACTTTTCGCACTTGTGTTGGTGCAGGAAACCACTTTTGCACTTGTATTAGTGTGGAAACAACACTTTTTGCACTTGTGATAGTGTTGAAAAACCACTTTTCGCACTTGTGTTAGTGTTGAAAAACCACTTTTCGCACATGTGTTAGTGTTGAAAAACCACTTTTCGCACTTGTGTTAGTGTTGAAAAACCACTTTTCGCACATGTGTTAGTGTTGAAAAACCACTTTTCGCACTTGTGTTGGTGCAGGAAACCACTTTTGCACTTGTATTAGTGTGGAAAAACCACTTTTCGCACTTGTGTTAGTGTTGAAAAACCACTTTTCGCACTTGTGTTAGTGTTGAAAAACCACTTTTCGCACTTGTGTTGGTGCAGGAAACCACTTTTGCACTTGTATTTAGTGTGGAAAAAACACTTTTTGCACTTGTGATAGTGTTGAAAAACCACTTTTCGCACTTGTGATAGTGTTGACAAACCACTTTTTGCACTTGTGTTGGTGCAGGAAACCACTTTTGCACTTGTATTAGTGTGGAAAAAACACTTTTTGCACTTGTGATAGTGTTGAAAAACCACTTTTCGCACTTGTGTTAGTGTTGAAAAACCACTTTTCGCACTTGTGTTAGTGTTGAAAAACCACTTTTTGCACTTGTGTTAGTGTTGAAAAACCACTTTTCGCACTTGTGTTGGTGCAGGAAACCACTTTTGCACTTGTATTAGTGTGGAAAAAACACTTTTTGCACTTGTGATAGTGTTGAAAACCACTTTTCGCACTTATATTAGTGTTGAAAAAGCACTTTTCGCACTTGTGTTGGTGCAGGAAACCACTTTTGCACTTGTATTAGTGTGGAAAAACCACTTTTTGCACTTGTGTTAGTGTTGAAAAACCACTTTTCGCACTTGTGTTGGTGCAGGAAACCACTTTTGCACTTGTATTAGTGTGGAAAAAACACTTTTTGCACTTGTGATAGTGTTGAAAAACCACTTTTTGCACTTGTGTTAGTGTTGAAAAACCACTTTTCGCACTTGTGTTAGTGTTGAAAAACCACTTTTCGCACTTGTGTTGGTGCAGGAAACCACTTTTGCATTTGTATTAGTGTGGAAAAACAACTTTTCGCACTTGTGATAGTGTTGAAAAACCACTTTTCGCACTTGTGTTAGTGTTGAAAAACCACTTTTCGCACTTGTGTTGGTGCAGGAAACCACTTTTGCACTTGTATTATTGTGGAAAAACAACTTTTCGCACTTGTGTTAGTGTTGAAAAACCACTTTTCGCACTTGTGTTGGTGCAGGAAACCACTTTTGCACTTATATTAGTGTGGAAAACACACTTTTTGCACTTGTGATAGTGTTGAAAAACCACTTTTCGCACTTGTGTTAGTGTTGAAAAACCACTTTTGGCACTTGTGTTGGTGCAGGAAACCACTTTTGCACTTGTATTAGTGTGGAAAAAAACACTTTTTGCACTTGTGATAGTGTTGAAAAACCACTTTTCGCACTTGTGTTAGTGTTGAAAAACCACTTTTCGCACTTGTGTTAGTGTTGAAAATCCGCTTTTCGCACTTGTGTTGGTGCAGGAAACCACTTTTGCACTTGTATTAGTGTGGAAAAACCACTTTAGCACTTGTGTTAGTGTTGAAAAACCACTTTTCGTACTTGCGTTAGTGTTGAAAAAACACTTTTCTCACTTGTGTTGGTGCAGGAAACCACTTTTGCACTTGTATTAGTGTGGAAAAAACACTTTTTGCACTTGTGATAGTGTTGAAAAACCACTTTTCGCACTTGTGTTAGTGTTGAAAAACCACTTTTCGCACTTGTGTTGGTGCAGGAAACCACTTTTGCACTTGTATTAGTGTGGAAAAAACACTTTTTGCACTTGTGTTGGTGCAGGAAACCACTTTTGCACTTGTATTAGTGTGGAAAAACCACTTTTCGCACTTGTGTTAGTGTTGAAAAACACTTTTCGCACTTGTGTTAGTGTTGAAAAACCACTTTTCGCACTTGTGTTAGTGTTGAAAAACTACTTTTCGCACTTGTGTTGGTGCAGGAAACCACTTTTGCACTTGTATTAGTGTGGAAAACCACTTTTCACACTTGTGTTAGTGTTGAAAAACCACTTTTCACACTTGTGTTGGTGCAGGAAACCAGTTTTGCACTTGTATTAGTGTGGAAAAAACACTTTTTGCACTTGTGATAGTGTTGAAAAACCACTTTTCGCACTTGTGTTAGTGTTGAAAAACCACTTTTTGCACTTGTGTTGGTGCAGGAAACCACTTTTGCACTTGTATTAGTGTGGAAAAAACACTTTTTGCACTTGTGATAGTGTTGAAAAACCACTTTTCGCCCTTGTGTTAGTGTTGAAAAACCACATTTCGCACTTGTGTTAGTGTTGAAAAACCACTTTTCGCACTTGTGTTGGTGCAGGAAACCACTTTTGCACTTGTAGTAGTGTGGAAAAAGCACTTTTTGCACTTGTGATAGTGTTGAAAAACCACTTTTCGCACTTGTGTTAGTGTTGAAAAACCACTTTTCACACTTGTGTTGGTGCAGGAAACCACTTTTGCACTTGTATTAGTGTGGAAAAATCACTTTTCGCACTTGTGTTAGTGTTGAAAAACCACTTTTCGCACTTGTGTTAGTGTTGAAAAACCACTTTTCGCACTTGTGTTGGTGCAGGAAACCACTTTTGCACTTGAATTAGTGTGGAAAAACCACTTTTTGCACTTGTGATAGTGTTGAAAAACCACTTTTCGCACTTGTGTTAGTGTTGAAAAACCACTTTTCGCACTTGTGTTAGTGTTGAAAAACCACTTTTCGCACTTGTGTTGGTGCAGGAAAACCACTTTTGCACTTGTATTAGTGTGGAAAAAACACTTTTTGCACTTGTGATAGTGTTGAAAAACCACTTTTCACACTTGTGTTAGTGTTGAAAAACCACTTTTCACACTTGTGTTGGTGCAGGAAACCACTTTTGCACTTGTATTAGTGTGGAAAAATCACTTTTCGCACTTGTGTTAGTGTTGAAAAACCACTTTTCGCACTTGTATTAGTGTTGAAAAACCACTTTTCGCACTTGTGTTGGTGCAGGAAACCACTTTTGCACTTGTATTAGTGTGGAAAAAACACTTTTTGCACTTGTGATAGTGTTGAAAAACCACTTTTCGCACTTGTGTTAGTGTTGAAAAATCACTTTTCGCACTTGTGTTAGTGTTGAAAAACCACTTTTCACACTTGTGTTGGTGCAGGAAACCACTTTTGCACTTGTATTAGTGTGGAAAAAACACTTTTTGCACTTGTGATAGTGTTGAAAAACCACTTTTCGCACTTGTGTTAGTGTTGAAAAACCACTTTTCGCACATGTGTTAGTGTTGAAAAACCACTTTTCGCACTTGTGTTAGTGTTGAAAAACCACTTTTCGCACATGTGTTAGTGTTGAAAAACCACTTTTCGCACTTGTGTTGGTGCAGGAAACCTCTTTTGCACTTGTATTAGTGTGGAAAAACCACTTTTCGCACTTGTGTTAGTGTTGAAAAACCACTTTTCGCACTTGTGTTAGTGTTGAAAAACCACTTTTCGCACTTGTGTTGGTGCAGGAAACCACTTTTGCACTTGTATTAGTGTGGAAAAAACACTTTTTGCACTTGTGATAGTGTTGAAAAACCACTTTTTGCACTTGTGTTAGTGTTGAAAAACCACTTTTCGCACTTGTGTTGGTGCAGGAAACCACTTTTGCACTTGTATTAGTGTGGAAAAACCACTTTTCACACTTGTGTTAGTGTTGAAAAACCACTTTTCGCACTTGTGTTGGTGCAGGAAACCAGTTTTGCACTTGTATTAGTGTGGAAAAAACACTTTTCACACTTGTGTTAGTGTTGAAAAACCACTTTTCGCACTTGTGTTGGTGCAGGAAACCACTTTTTCACTTGTATTAGTGTGGAAAAAACACTTTTTGCACTTGTGATAGTGTTGAAAAACCACTTTTCGCACTTGTGTTAGTGTTGAAAAACCACTTTTCGCACTTGTGTTGGTGCAGGAAACCACTTTTGCACTTGTATTAGTGTGGAAAAACCACTTTTCGCACTTGTGTTAGTGTTGAAAAACCACTTCTCGCACTTGTGTTGGTGCAGGAAACCACTTTTGCACTTGTATTAGTGTGGAAAAACCACTTTTCGCACTTGTGTTAGTGTTGAAAAACCACTTTTCGCACTTGTGTTAGTGTTGAAAAACCACTTTTCGCACTTGTGTTGGTGCAGGAAACCACTTTTGCACTTGTATTAGTGTGGAAAAACCACTTTTCGCACTTGTGTTAGTGTTGAAAAACCACTTTTCGCACTTGTGTTAGTGTTGAAAAACCACTTTTCGCACTTGTGTTGGTGCAGGAAACCACTTTTGCACTTGTATTAGTGTGGAAAAAACACTTTTTGCACTTGTGATAGTGTTGAAAAACCACTTTTCGCACTTGTGTTAGTGTTGAAAAACCACTTTTCGCACTTGTGTTGGTGCAGGAAACCACTTTTGCACTTGTATTAGTGTGGAAAAAACACTTTTTGCACTTGTGTTGGTGCAGGAAACCACTTTTGCACTTGTATTAGTGTGGAAAAACCACTTGTCGCACTTGTGTTAGTGTTGAAAAACCACTTTTCGCACTTGTGTTAGTGTTGAAAAACCACTTTTCGCACTTGTGTTAGTGTTGAAAAACTACTTTTCGCACTTGTCTTGGTGCAGGAAACCACTTTTGCACTTGTATTAGTGTGGAAAAACCACTTTTCACACTTGTGTTAGTGTTGAAAAACCACTTTTCGCACTTGTGTTGGTGCAGGAAACCAGTTTTGCACTTGTATTAGTGTGGAAAAAACACTTTTCACACTTGTGTTAGTGTTGAAAAACCACTTTTCGCACTTGTGTTGGTGCAGGAAACCACTTTTGCACTTGTATTAGTGTGGAAAAAACACTTTTTGCACTTGTGATAGTGTTGAAAAACCACTTTTCGCACTTGTGTTAGTGTTGAAAAACCACTTTTCGCACTTGTGTTGGTGCAGGAAACCACTTTTGCACTTGTATTAGTGTGGAAAAACCACTTTTCGCACTTGTGTTAGTGTTGAAAAACCACTTTTCGCACTTGTGTTAGTGTTGAAAAACCACTTTTTGCACTTGTGTTAGTGTTGAAAAACCACTTTTCGCACTTGTGTTGGGGCAGGAAACCACTTTTGCACTTGCATTAGTGTGGAAAAAACACTTTTTGCACTTGTGATAGTGTTGAAAAACCACTTTTCGCACTTGTATTAGTGTTGAAAAAGCACTTTTCGCACTTGTGTTGGTGGAGGAAACCACTTTTGCACTTGTATTAGTGTGGAAAAACCATTTTTTGCACTTGTGTTAGTGTTGAAAAACCACTTTTCGCACTTGTGTTGGTGCAGGAAACCACTTTTGCACTTGTATTAGTGTGGAAAAAACACTTTTTGCACTTGTGATAGTGTTGAAAAACCACTTTTCGCACTTGTGTTAGTGTTGAAAAACCACTTTTCACACTTGTGTTGGTGCAGGAAACCACTTTGCACTTGTATTTAGTGTGGAAAAAACACTTTTTGCACTTGTGATAGTGTTGAAAAACCACTTTTCGCACTTGTGATAGTGTTGAAAAACCACTTTTTGCACTTGTGTTGGTGCAGGAAACCACTTTTGCACTTGTATTAGTGTGGAAAAAACACTTTTTGCACTTGTGATAGTGTTGAAAAACCACTTTTCGCACTTGTGTTAGTGTTGAAAAATCACTTTTCGCACTTGTGTTAGTGTTGAAAAACCACTTTTCGCACTTGTGTTGGTGCAGGAAACCACTTTTGCACTTGTATTAGTGTGGAAAAAACACTTTTTGCACTTGTGATAGTGTTGAAAGACCACTTTTCGCACTTGTGTTAGTGTCGAAAAACCACTTTTCGCACATGTGTTAGTGTTGAAAAACCACTTTTCGCACTTGTGCTAGTGTTGAAAAACCACTTTTCGCACATGTGTTAGTGTTGAAAAACCACTTTTCGCACTTGTGTTGGTGCAGGAAACCACTTTTGCACTTGTATTAGTGTGGAAAAACCACTTTTCGCACTTGTGTTAGTGTTGAAAAACCACTTTTCGCACTTGTGTTGGTGCAGGAAACCACTTTTGCACTTGTATTTAGTGTGGAAAAAACACTTTTTGCACTTGTGATAGTGTTGAAAAACCACTTTTCGCACTTGTGATAGTGTTGAAAAACCACTTTTTGCACTTGTGTTGGTGCAGGAAACCACTTTTGCACTTGTATTAGTGTGGAAAAAACACTTTTTGCACTTGTGATATTGTTGAAAAACCACTTTTCGCACTTGTGTTAGTGTTGAAAAACCACTTTTCGCACTTGTGTTGGTGCAGGAAACCACTTTTGCACTTGTATTAGTGTGGAAAAACCACTTTTCGCACTTGTGTTAGTGTTGAAAAACCACTTTTCGCAATTGTGTTAGTGTTGAAAAACCACTTTTCGCACTTGTGTTGGTGCAGGAAACCACTTTTGCACTTGTATTAGTGTGGAAAAACCACTTTTTGCACTTGTGTTAGTGTTGAAAAACCACTTTTCGCACTTGTGTTGGTGCAGGAAACCACTTTTGCACTTGTATTAGTGTGGAAAAAACACTTTTTGCACTTGTGATAGTGTTGAAAAACCACTTTTCGCACTTGTATTAGTGTTGATAAAGCACTTTTCGCACTTGTGTTGGTGCAGGAAACCACTTTTGCACTTGTATTAGTGTGGAAAAACCACTTTTTGCACTTGTGTTAGTGTTGAAAAACCACTTTTCGCACTTGTGTTGGTGCAGGAAACCACTTTTGCACTTGTATTAGTGTGGAAAAAACACTTTTTGCACTTGTGATAGTGTTGAAAAACCACTTTTCGCACTTGTGTTAGTGTTGAAAAACCACTTTTCGCACTTGTGTTGGTGCAGGAAACCACTTTTGCACTTGTATTAGTGTGGAAAAACAACTTTTCGCACTTGTGATAGTGTTGAAAAACCACTTTTCGCACTTGTGTTAGTGTTGAAAAACCACTTTTCGCACTTGTGTTGGTGCAGGAAACCACTTTTGCACTTGTATTAGTGTGGAAAAACCACTTTTCGCACTTGTGTTAGTGTTGAAAAACCACTTTTCGCACTTGTGTTAGTGTTGAAAAACCACTTTTTGCACTTGTGTTAGTGTTGAAAAACCACTTTTCGCACTTGTGTTGGGGCCGGAAACCACTTTTGCACTTGTATTAGTGTGGAAAAAACACTTTTTGCACTTGTGATAGTGTTGAAAAACCACTTTTCGCACTTGTATTAGTGTTGAAAAAGCACTTTTCGCACTTGTGTTGGTGCAGGAAACCACTTTTGCACTTGTATTAGTGTGGAAAAACCACTTTTTGCACTTGTGTTAGTGTTGAAAAACCACTTTTCGCACTTGTGTTGGTGCAGGAAACCACTTTTGCACTTGTATTAGTGTGGAAAAAACACTTTTTGCACTTGTGATAGTGTTGAAAAACCACTTTTCGCACTTGTGTTAGTGTTGAAAAACCACTTTTCACACTTGTGTTGGTGCAGGAAACCACTTTTGCACTTGTATTAGTGTGGAAAAATCACTTTTCGCACTTGTGTTAGTGTTGAAAAACCACTTTTCGCACTTGTGTTAGTGTTGAAAAACCACTTTTCGCACTTGTGTTGGTGCAGGAAACCACTTTTGCACTTGTATTAGTGTGGAAAAAACACTTTTTGCACTTGTGGTAGTGTTGAAAAACCACTTTTCGCACTTGTGTTAGTGTTGAAAAATCACTTTTCGCACTTGTGTTAGTGTTGAAAAACCACTTTTCGCACTTGTGTTGGTGCAGGAAACCACTTTTTCACTTGTATTAGTGTGGAAAAAACACTTTTTGCACTTGTGATAGTGTTGAAAAACCACTTTTCGCACTTGTGTTAGTGTTGAAAAACCACTTTTCGCACTTGTGTTGGTGCAGGAAACCACTTTTGCACTTGTATTAGTGTGGAAAAACCACTTTTCGCACTTGTGTTAGTGTTGAAAAACCACTTCTCGCACTTGTGTTGGTGCAGGAAACCACTTTTGCACTTGTATTAGTGTGGAAAAACCACTTTTCGCACTTGTGTTAGTGTTGAAAAACCACTTTTCGCACTTGTGTTAGTGTTGAAAAACCACTTTTCGCACTTGTGTTGGTGCAGGAAACCACTTTTGCACTTGTATTAGTGTGGAAAAACCACTTTTCGCACTTGTGTTAGTGTTGAAAAACCACTTTTCGCACTTGTGTTAGTGTTGAAAAACCACTTTTCGCACTTGTGTTGGTGCAGGAAACCACTTTTGCACTTGTATTAGTGTGGAAAAAACACTTTTTGCACTTGTGATAGTGTTGAAAAACCACTTTTCGCACTTGTGTTAGTGTTGAAAAACCACTTTTCGCACTTGTGTTGGTGCAGGAAACCACTTTTGCACTTGTATTAGTGTGGAAAAAACACTTTTTGCACTTGTGTTGGTGCAGGAAACCACTTTTGCACTTGTATTAGTGTGGAAAAACCACTTGTCGCACTTGTGTTAGTGTTGAAAAACCACTTTTCGCACTTGTGTTAGTGTTGAAAAACCACTTTTC
Organism: Myxine glutinosa; assembly: GCF_964187855.1. Taxonomy (NCBI): domain Eukaryota; kingdom Metazoa; phylum Chordata; class Myxini; order Myxiniformes; family Myxinidae; genus Myxine; species Myxine glutinosa. The sequence goes on from NW_027616588.1 coordinate 38,420, forward strand.
GCACTTGTGTTAGTGTTGAAAAACTACTTTTCGCACTTGTGTTGGTGCAGGAAACCACTTTTGCACTTGTATTAGTGTGGAAAAACCACTTTTCACACTTGTGTTAGTGTTGAAAAACCACTTTTCGCACTTGTGTTGGTGCAGGAAACCAGTTTTGCACTTGTATTAGTGTGGAAAAAACACTTTTCACACTTGTGTTAGTGTTGAAAAACCACTTTTCGCACTTGTGTTGGTGCAGGAAACCACTTTTGCACTTGTATTAGTGTGGAAAAAACACTTTTTGCACTTGTGATAGTGTTGAAAAACCACTTTTCGCACTTGTGTTAGTGTTGAAAAACCACTTTTCGCACTTGTGTTGGTGCAGGAAACCACTTTTGCACTTGTATTAGTGTGGAAAAACCACTTTTCGCACTTGTGTTAGTGTTGAAAAACCACTTTTCGCACTTGTGTTAGTGTTGAAAAACCACTTTTTGCACTTGTGTTAGTGTTGAAAAACCACTTTTCGCACTTGTGTTGGGGCAGGAAACCACTTTTGCACTTGCATTAGTGTGGAAAAAACACTTTTTGCACTTGTGATAGTGTTGAAAAACCACTTTTCGCACTTGTATTAGTGTTGAAAAAGCACTTTTCGCACTTGTGTTGGTGCAGGAAACCACTTTTGCACTTGTATTAGTGTGGAAAAACCATTTTTTGCACTTGTGTTAGTGTTGAAAAACCACTTTTCGCACTTGTGTTGGTGCAGGAAACCACTTTTGCACTTGTATTAGTGTGGAAAAAACACTTTTTGCACTTGTGATAGTGTTGAAAAACCACTTTTCGCACTTGTGTTAGTGTTGAAAAACCACTTTTCACACTTGTGTTGGTGCAGGAAACCACTTTTGCACTTGTATTAGTGTGGAAAAATCACTTTTCGCACTTGTGTTAGTGTTGAAAAACCACTTTTCGCACTTGTGTTAGTGTTGAAAAACCACTTTTCGCACTTGTGTTGGTGCAGGAAACCACTTTTGCACTTGTATTAGTGTGGAAAAAACACTTTTTGCACTTGTGATAGTGTTGAAAAACCACTTTTCGCACTTGTGTTAGTGTTGAAAAATCACTTTTCGCACTTGTGTTAGTGTTGAAAAACCACTTTTCGCACTTGTGTTGGTGCAGGAAACCACTTTTGCACTTGTATTAGTGTGGAAAAAACACTTTTTGCACTTGTGATAGTGTTGAAAGACCACTTTTCGCACTTGTGTTAGTGTTGAAAAACCACTTTTCGCACATGTGTTAGTGTTGAAAAACCACTTTTCGCACTTGTGTTAGTGTTGAAAAACCACTTTTCGCACATGTGTTAGTGTTGAAAAACCACTTTTCGCACTTGTGTTGGTGCAGGAAACCACTTTTGCACTTGTATTAGTGTGGAAAAACCACTTTTCGCACTTGTGTTAGTGTTGAAAAACCACTTTTCGCACTTGTGTTGGTGCAGGAAACCACTTTTGCACTTGTATTTAGTGTGGAAAAAACACTTTTTGCACTTGTGATAGTGTTGAAAAACCACTTTTCGCACTTGTGATAGTGTTGAAAAACCACTTTTTGCACTTGTGTTGGTGCAGGAAACCACTTTTGCACTTGTATTAGTGTGGAAAAAACACTTTTTGCACTTGTGATATTGTTGAAAAACCACTTTTCGCACTTGTGTTAGTGTTGAAAAACCACTTTTCGCACTTGTGTTGGGGCAGGAAACCACTTTTGCACTTGCATTAGTGTGGAAAAAACACTTTTTGCACTTGTGATAGTGTTGAAAAACCACTTTTCGCACTTGTATTAGTGTTGAAAAAGCACTTTTCGCACTTGTGTTGGTGCAGGAAACCACTTTTGCACTTGTATTAGTGTGGAAAAACCATTTTTTGCACTTGTGTTAGTGTTGAAAAACCACTTTTCGCACTTGTGTTGGTGCAGGAAACCACTTTTGCACTTGTATTAGTGTGGAAAAAACACTTTTTGCACTTGTGATAGTGTTGAAAAACCACTTTTCGCACTTGTGTTAGTGTTGAAAAACCACTTTTCACACTTGTGTTGGTGCAGGAAACCACTTTTGCACTTGTATTAGTGTGGAAAAATCACTTTTCGCACTTGTGTTAGTGTTGAAAAACCACTTTTCGCACTTGTGTTAGTGTTGAAAAACCACTTTTCGCACTTGTGTTGGTGCAGGAAACCACTTTTGCACTTGTATTAGTGTGGAAAAAACACTTTTTGCACTTGTGATAGTGTTGAAAAACCACTTTTCGCACTTGTGTTAGTGTTGAAAAATCACTTTTCGCACTTGTGTTAGTGTTGAAAAACCACTTTTCGCACTTGTGTTGGTGCAGGAAACCACTTTTGCACTTGTATTAGTGTGGAAAAAACACTTTTTGCACTTGTGATAGTGTTGAAAGACCACTTTTCGCACTTGTGTTAGTGTTGAAAAACCACTTTTCGCACATGTGTTAGTGTTGAAAAACCACTTTTCGCACTTGTGTTAGTGTTGAAAAACCACTTTTCGCACATGTGTTAGTGTTGAAAAACCACTTTTCGCACTTGTGTTGGTGCAGGAAACCACTTTTGCACTTGTATTAGTGTGGAAAAACCACTTTTCGCACTTGTGTTAGTGTTGAAAAACCACTTTTCGCACTTGTGTTGGTGCAGGAAACCACTTTTGCACTTGTATTTAGTGTGGAAAAAACACTTTTTGCACTTGTGATAGTGTTGAAAAACCACTTTTCGCACTTGTGATAGTGTTGAAAAACCACTTTTTGCACTTGTGTTGGTGCAGGAAACCACTTTTGCACTTGTATTAGTGTGGAAAAAACACTTTTTGCACTTGTGATATTGTTGAAAAACCACTTTTCGCACTTGTGTTAGTGTTGAAAAACCACTTTTCGCACTTGTGTTGGTGCAGGAAACCACTTTTGCACTTGTATTAGTGTGGAAAAACCACTTTTCGCACTTGTGTTAGTGTTGAAAAACCACTTTTCGCAATTGTGTTAGTGTTGAAAAACCACTTTTCGCACTTGTGTTGGTGCAGGAAACCACTTTTGCACTTGTATTAGTGTGGAAAAACCACTTTTTGCACTTGTGTTAGTGTTGAAAAACCACTTTTCGCACTTGTGTTGGTGCAGGAAACCACTTTTGCACTTGTATTAGTGTGGAAAAAACACTTTTTGCACTTGTGATAGTGTTGAAAAACCACTTTTCGCACTTGTATTAGTGTTGATAAAGCACTTTTCGCACTTGTGTTGGTGCAGGAAACCACTTTTGCACTTGTATTAGTGTGGAAAAACCACTTTTTGCACTTGTGTTAGTGTTGAAAAACCACTTTTCGCACTTGTGTTGGTGCAGGAAACCACTTTTGCACTTGTATTAGTGTGGAAAAAACACTTTTTGCACTTGTGATAGTGTTGAAAAACCACTTTTCGCACTTGTGTTAGTGTTGAAAAACCACTTTTCGCACTTGTGTTGGTGCAGGAAACCACTTTTGCACTTGTATTAGTGTGGAAAAACAACTTTTCGCACTTGTGATAGTGTTGAAAAACCACTTTTCGCACTTGTGTTAGTGTTGAAAAACCACTTTTCGCACTTGTGTTGGTGCAGGAAACCACTTTTGCACTTGTATTAGTGTGGAAAAACCACTTTTCGCACTTGTGTTAGTGTTGAAAAACCACTTTTCGCACTTGTGTTAGTGTTGAAAAACCACTTTTTGCACTTGTGTTAGTGTTGAAAAACCACTTTTCGCACTTGTGTTGGGGCCGGAACCCACTTTTGCACTTGTATTAGTGTGGAAAAAACACTTTTTGCACTTGTGATAGTGTTGAAAAACCACTTTTCGCACTTGTATTAGTGTTGAAAAAGCACTTTTCGCACTTGTGTTGGTGCAGGAAACCACTTTTGCACTTGTATTAGTGTGGAAAAACCACTTTTTGCACTTGTGTTAGTGTTGAAAAACCACTTTTCGCACTTGTGTTGGTGCAGGAAACCACTTTTGCACTTGTATTAGTGTGGAAAAAACACTTTTTGCACTTGTGATAGTGTTGAAAAACCACTTTTCGCACTTGTGTTAGTGTTGAAAAACCACTTTTCACACTTGTGTTGGTGCAGGAAACCACTTTTGCACTTGTATTAGTGTGGAAAAATCACTTTTCGCACTTGTGTTAGTGTTGAAAAACCACTTTTCGCACTTGTGTTAGTGTTGAAAAACCACTTTTCGCACTTGTGTTGGTGCAGGAAACCACTTTTGCACTTGTATTAGTGTGGAAAAAACACTTTTTGCACTTGTGGTAGTGTTGAAAAACCACTTTTCGCACTTGTGTTAGTGTTGAAAAATCACTTTTCGCACTTGTGTTAGTGTTGAAAAACCACTTTTCGCACTTGTGTTGGTGCAGGAAACCACTTTTGCACTTGTATTAGTGTGGAAACAACACTTTTTGCACTTGTGATAGTGTTGAAAAACCACTTTTCGCACTTGTGTTAGTGTTGAAAAACCACTTTTCGCACATGTGTTAGTGTTGAAAAACCACTTTTCGCACATGTGTTAGTGTTGAAAAACCACTTTTCGCACATGTGTTAGTGTTGAAAAACCACTTTTCGCACTTGTGTTGGTGCAGGAAACCACTTTTGCATTTGTATTAGTGTGGAAAAACCACTTTTCGCACTTGTGGTAGTGTTGAAAAACCACTTTTCGCACTTGTGTTAGTGTTGAAAAACCACTTTTCGCACTTGTGTTGGTGCAGGAAACCACTTTTGCACTTGTATTTAGTGTGGAAAAAACACTTTTTGCACCTGTGATAGTGTTGAAAAACCACTTTTCGCACTTGTGATAGTGTTGAAAAACCACTTTTTGCACTTGTGTTGGTGCAGGAAACCACTTTTGCACTTGTATTAGTGTGGAAAAAACACTTTTTGCACTTGTGATAGTGTTGAAAAACCACTTTTCGCACTTGCGTTAGTGTTGAAAAACTACTTTTCGCACTTGTGTTGGTGCAGGAAACCACTTTTTCACTTGTATTAGTGTGGAAAAACCACTTTTCACACTTGTGTTAGTGTTGAAAAACCACTTTTCGCACTTGTGTTGGTGCAGGAAACCAGTTTTGCACTTGTATTAGTGTGGAAAAAACACTTTTCACACTTGTGTTAGTGTTGAAAAACCACTTTTCGCACTTGTGTTGGTGCAGGAAACCACTTTTGCACTTGTATTAGTGTGGAAAAAACACTTTTTGCACTTGTGATAGTGTTGAAAAACCACTTTTCGCACTTGTGTTAGTGTTGAAAAACCACTTTTCGCACTTGTGTTGGTGCAGGAAACCACTTTTGCACTTGTATTAGTGTGGAAAAACCACTTTTCGCACTTGTGTTAGTGTTGAAAAACCACTTTTCGCACTTGTGTTGGTGCAGGAAACCACTTTTGCACTTGTATTAGTGTGGAAAAAACACTTTTTGCACTTGTGATAGTGTTGAAAAACCACTTTTCGCCCTTGTGTTAGTGTTGAAAAACCACTTTTCGCACTTGTGTTAGTGTTGAAAAACCACTTTTCGCACTTGTGTTGGTGCAGGAAACCACTTTTGCACTTGTAGTAGTGTGGAAAAAACACTTTTTGCACTTGTGATAGTGTTGAAAAACCACTTTTCGCACTTGTGTTAGTGTTGAAAAACCACTTTTCACACTTGTGTTGGTGCAGGAAACCACTTTTGCACTTGTATTAGTGTGGAAAAATCACTTTTCGCACTTGTGTTAGTGTTGAAAAACCACTTTTCGCACTTGTGTTAGTGTTGAAAAACCACTTTTCGCACTTGTGTTGGTGCAGGAAACCACTTTTGCACTAGTATTAGTGTGGAAAAACCACTTTTTGCACTTGTGATAGTGTTGAAAAACCACTTTTCGCACTTGTGTTAGTGTTGAAAAACCACTTTTCGCACTTGTGTTAGTGTTGAAAAACCACTTTTCGCACTTGTGTTGGTGCAGGAAACCACTTTTGCACTTGTATTAGTGTGGAAAAAACACTTTTTGCACTTGTGATAGTGTTGAAAAACCACTTTTCGCACTTGTGTTAGTGTTGAAAAACCACTTTTCACACTTGTGTTGGTGCAGGAAACCACTTTTGCACTTGTATTAGTGTGGAAAAATCACTTTTCGCACTTGTGTTAGTGTTGAAAAACCACTTTTCGCACTTGTATTAGTGTTGAAAAACCACTTTTCGCACTTGTGTTGGTGCAGGAAACCACTTTTGCACTTGTATTAGTGTGGAAAAAACACTTTTTGCACTTGTGATAGTGTTGAAAAACCACTTTTCGCACTTGTGTTAGTGTTGAAAAATCACTTTTCGCACTTGTGTTAGTGTTGAAAAACCACTTTTCACACTTGTGTTGGTGCAGGAAACCACTTTTGCACTTGTATTAGTGTGGAAAAAACACTTTTTGCACTTGTGATAGTGTTGAAAAACCACTTTTCGCACTTGTGTTAGTGTTGAAAAACCACTTTTCGCACATGTGTTAGTGTTGAAAAACCACTTTTCGCACTTGTGTTAGTGTTGAAAAACCACTTTTCGCACATGTGTTAGTGTTGAAAAACCACTTTTTGCACTTGTGTTGGTGCAGGAAACCTCTTTTGCACTTGTATTAGTGTGGAAAAACCACTTTTCGCACTTGTGTTAGTGTTGAAAAACCACTTTTCGCACTTGTGTTAGTGTTGAAAAACCACTTTTCGCACTTGTGTTGGTGCAGGAAACCACTTTTGCACTTGTATTAGTGTGGAAAAAACACTTTTTGCACTTGTGATAGTGTTGAAAAACCACTTTTTGCACTTGTGTTAGTGTTGAAAAACCACTTTTCGCACTTGTGTTGGTGCAGGAAACCACTTTTGCACTTGTATTAGTGTGGAAAAACCACTTTTCACACTTGTGTTAGTGTTGAAAAACCACTTTTCGCACTTGTGTTGGTGCAGGAAACCAGTTTTGCACTTGTATTAGTGTGGAAAAAACACTTTTCACACTTGTGTTAGTGTTGAAAAACCACTTTTCGCACTTGTGTTGGTGCAGGAAACCACTTTTGCACTTGTGTTAGTGTTGAAAAACCACTTTTCGCACATGTGTTGGTGCAGGAAACCACATTTGCACTTGTATAAGTGTGGAAAAAAACACTTTTTGCACTTGTGATAGTGTTGAAAAACCACTTTTTGCATTTGTGTTAGTGTTGAAAAACCACTTTTCGCACTTGTGTTAGAGTTGAAAAACCACTTTTCGCACTTGTGTTGGTGCAGGAAACCACTTTTGCACTTGTATTAGTGTGGAAAAACCACTTTTTGCACTTGTGATAGTGTTGAAAAACCACTTTTCGCACCTGTGTTAGTGTTGAAAAACCACTTTTCGCACTTGTGTTAGTGTTGAAAAACCACTTTTCGCACTTGTGTTGGTGCAAGATACCACTTTTGCACTTGTATTAGTGCGGAAAAAACACTTTTTGCACTTGTGATAGTGTTGAAAAACCACTTTTCGTACTTGTGTTAGTGTTGAAAAACCACTTTTCGCACTTGTGTTGGTGCAGGAAACTACTTTTGCACTTGTATTAGTGTGGAAAAACCACTTTTCGCACTTGTGTTAGTGTTGAAAAACCACTTTTCGCACTTGTGTTGGTGCAGGAAACCACTTTTGCACTTGTATTAGTGTGGAAAAAACACTTTTTGCACTTGTGATAGTGTTGAAAAACCACTTTTCGCACTTGTGTTAGTGTTGAAAAACCACTTTTAGCACTTGTGTTGGTGCAGGAAACCACTTTTGCACTTGTATTAGTGTGGAAAAAACACTTTTTGCACTTGTGATAGTGTTGAAAAACACTTTTTGCACTTGTGTTAGTGTTGAAAAACCACTTTTCGCACTTGTGTTGGTGCAGGAAACCACTTTTGCACTTGTATTAGTGTGGAAAAACCACTTTTCGCACTTGTGTTAGTGTTGAAAAACCACTTTTCGCACTTGTGTTAGTGTTGAAAAACCACTTTTCGCACTTGTGTTGGTGCAGGAAACCACTTTTGCACTTGTATTAGTGTGGAAAAAACACTTTTCGCACTTGTGTTAGTGTTGAAAAACCACTTTTCGCACTTGTGTTAGTGTTGAAAAACCACTTTTCGCACTTGTGTTGGTGCAGGAAACCACTTTTGCACTTGTATTAGTGTGGAAAAACCACTTTTCGCACTTGTGTTAGTGTTGAAAAACCACTTTTCGCACTTGTGTTAGGGTTGAATAACCACTTTTCGCACTTGTGTTGGTGCAGGAAACCACTTTTGCACTTGTATTAGTGTGGAAAAACCACTTTTCGCACTTGTGTTAGTGTTGAAAAACCACTTTTCGCACTTGTGTTAGGGTTGAATAACCACTTTTCGCACTTGTGTTGGTGCAGGAAACCACTTTTGCACTTGTATTAGTGTGGAAAAACCACTTTTCGCACTTGTGTTAGTGTTGAAAAACCACTTTTCGCACTTGTGTTAGTGTTGAAAAACCACTTTTCGCACTTGTGTTGGTGCAGGATACCACTTTTGCACTTGTATTAGTGCGGAAAAAACACTTTTTGCACTTGTGATAGTGTTGAAAAACCACTTTTCGTACTTGTGTTAGTGTTGAAAAACCACTTTTCGCACTTGTGTTAGTGTTGAAAAACCACTTTTCGCACTTGTGTTGGTGCAGGAAACCACTTTTGCACTTGTATTAGTGTGGAAAAAACACTTTTCGCACTTGTGTTAGTGTTGAAAAACCACTTTTTGCACTTGTTTTGGTGCAGGAAACCACTTTTGCACTTGTATTAGTGTGGAAAAACCACTTTTCGCACTTGTGTTAGTGTTGAAAAACCACTTTTCGCACTTGTGTTAGTGTTGAAAAACCACTTTTAGCACTTGTGTTAGTGTTGAAAAACCACTTTTCGCACTTGCGTTGGTGCAGGAAACCACTTTTGCACTTGTATTAGTGTGGAAAAAACACTTTTTGCACTTGTGATAGTGTTGAAAAACCACTTTTCACACTTGTGTTAGTGTTGAAAAACCACCTTTCGCACTTGTGTTGGTGCAGGAAACCACTTTTGCACTTGTATTAGTGTGGAAAAAACAATTTTGCACTTGTGATAGTGTTGAAAAACCACTTTTCGCACTTGTGTTAGTGTTGAAAAACTACCTTTCGCACTTGTGTTGGTGCAGGAAACCACTTTTGCACTTGTATTAGTGTGGGAAAACCACTTTTCGCACTTGTGTTAGTGTTGAAGAACCACTTTTCGCACTTGTGTTAGTGTTGAAAAACCACTTTTCGCACTTGTGTTGGTGCAGTAAACCACTTTTGCACTTGTATTAGTGTGGAAAAAACACTTTTTGCACTTGTGATAGTGTTGAAAAACCACTTTTCGCACTTGTGTTAGTGTTGAAAAACCTCTTTTCGCACTTGTGTTAGTGTTGAAAAACCACTTTTCGCACTTGTGTTGGTGCAGGAAACCACTTTTGCACTTGTATTAGTGTGGAAAAACCACTTTTTGCACTTGTGATAGTGTTGAAAAACCACTTTTCGCACCTGTGTTAGTGTTGAAAAACCACTTTTTGCACTTGTGTTAGTGTTGAAAAACCACTTTTCGCACTTGTGTTGGTGCAGGATACCACTTTTGCACTTGTATTAGTGCGGAAAAAACACTTTTTGCACTTGTGATAGTGTTGAAAAACCACTTTTCGTACTTGTGTTAGTGTTCAAAAACCACTTTTCGCACTTGTGTTAGTGTTGAAAAACCACTTTTCGCACTTGTGTTGGTGCAGGAAACCACTTTTGCACTTGTATTAGTGTGGAAAAAACACTTTTCGCACTTGTGTTAGTGTTGAAAAACCACTTTTCGCACTTGTGTTAGTGTTGAAAAACCACTTTTCGCACTTGTTTTGGTGCAGGAAACCACTTTTGCACTTGTATTAGTGTGGAAAAACCACTTTTCGCACTTGTGTTAGTGTTGAAAAACCACTTTTCGCACTTGTGTTAGTGTTGAAAAACCACTTTTAGCACTTGTGTTAGTGTTGAAAAACCACTTTTCGCACTTGCGTTGGTGCAGGAAACCACTTTTGCACTTGTATTAGTGTGGAAAAAACACTTTTTGCACTTGTGATAGTGTTGAAAAACCACTTTTCACACTTGTGTTAGTGTTGAAAAACCACCTTTCGCACTTGTGTTGGTGCAGGAAACCACTTTTGCACTTGTATTAGTGTGGAAAAACCACTTTTCGCACTTGTGTTAGTGTTGAAAAACCACTTTTCGCACTTGTGTTAGTGTTGAAAAACCACTTTTTGCACTTGTGTTGGTGCAGGAAACCACTTTTGCACTTGTATTAGTGTGGAAAAAACACTTTTTGCACTTGTGATAGTGTTGAAAAACCACTTTTCGCACTTGTGTTAGTGTTGAAAAACCACTTTTCGCACTTGTGTTAGTGTTGAAAAACCACTTTTCGCACTTGTGTTGGTGCAGGAAACCACTTTTGCACTTGTGTTAGTGTTGAAAAACCACTTTTCGCACATGTGTTGGTGCAGGAAACCACATTTGCACTTGTATAAGTGTGGAAAAAAACACTTTTTGCACTTGTGATAGTGTTGAAAAACCACTTTTTGCATTTGTGTTAGTGTTGAAAAACCACTTTTCGCACTTGTGTTAGTGTTGAAAAACCACTTTTCGCACTTGTGTTGGTGCAGGAAACCACTTTTGCACTTGTATTAGTGTGGAAAAACCACTTTTTGCACTTGTGATAGTGTTGAAAAACCACTTTTCGCACCTGTGTTAGTGTTGAAAAACCACTTTTCGCACTTGTGTTAGTGTTGAAAAACCACTTTTCGCACTTGTGTTGGTGCAGGATACCACTTTTGCACTTGTATTAGTGCGGAAAAAACACTTTTTGCACTTGTGATAGTGTTGAAAAACCACTTTTCGTACTTGTGTTAGTGTTGAAAAACCACTTTTCGCACTTGTGTTGGTGCAGGAAACCACTTTTGCACTTGTATTAGTGTGGAAAAACCACTTTTCGCACTTGTGTTAGTGTTGAAAAACCACTTTTCGCACTTGTGTTGGTGCAGGAAACCACTTTTGCACTTGTATTAATGTGGAAAAAACACTTTTTGCACTTGTGATAGTGTTGAAAAACCACTTTTCGCACTTGTGTTAGTGTTGAAAAACCACTTTTAGCACTTGTGTTGGTGCAGGAAACCACTTTTGCACTTGTATTAGTGTGGAAAAAACACTTTTTGCACTTGTGATAGTGTTGAAAAACGACTTTTTGCACTTGTGTTAGTGTTGAAAAACCACTTTTCGCACTTGTGTTGGTGCAGGAAACCACTTTTGCACTTGTATTAGTGTGGAAAAACCACTTTTCGCACTTGTGTTAGTGTTGAAAAACCACTTTTCGCACTTGTGTTAGTGTTGTATAACCACTTTTCGCACTTGTGTTGGTGCAGGAAACCACTTTTGCACTTGTATTAGTGTGGAAAAAACACTTTTCGCACTTGTGTTAGTGTTGAAAAACCACTTTTCGCACTTGTGTTAGTGTTGAAAAACCACTTTTCGCACTTGTGTTGGTGCAGGAAACCACTTTTGCACTTGTATTAGTGTGGAAAAACCACTTTTCGCACTTGTGTTAGTGTTGAAAAACCACTTTTCGCACTTGTGTTAGGGTTGAATAACCACTTTTCGCACTTGTGTTGGTGCAGGAAACCACTTTTGCACTTGTATTAGTGTGGAAAAACCACTTTTCGCACTTGTGTTAGTGTTGAAAAACCACTTTTCGCACTTGTGTTAGTGTTGAAAAACCACTTTTCGCACTTGTGTTGGTGCAGGATACCACTTTTGCACTTGTATTAGTGCGGAAAAAACACTTTTTGCACTTGTGATAGTGTTGAAAAACCACTTTTCGTACTTGTGTTAGTGTTGAAAAACCACTTTTCGCACTTGTGTTAGTGTTGAAAAACCACTTTTCGCACTTGTGTTGGTGCAGGAAACCACTTTTGCACTTGTATTAGTGTGGAAAAAACACTTTTCGCACTTGTGTTAGTGTTGAAAAACCACTTTTCGCACTTGTGTTAGTGTTGAAAAACCACTTTTCGCACTTGTTTTGGTGCAGGAAACCACTTTTGCACTTGTATTAGTGTGGAAAAACCACTTTTCGCACTTGTGTTAGTGTTGAAAAACCACTTTTCGCACTTGTGTTAGTGTTGAAAAACCACTTTTAGCACTTGTGTTAGTGTTGAAAAACCACTTTTCGCACTTGCGTTGGTGCAGGAAACCACTTTTGCACTTGTATTAGTGTGGAAAAAACACTTTTTGCACTTGTGATAGTGTTGAAAAACCACTTTTCACACTTGTGTTAGTGTTGAAAAACCACCTTTCGCACTTGTGTTGGTGCAGGAAACCACTTTTGCACTTGTATTAGTGTGGAAAAACCACTTTTCGCACTTGTGTTAGTGATGAAAAACCACTTTTTGCACTTGTGTTGGTGCAGGAAACCACTTTTGCACTTGTATTAGTGTGGAAAAAACACTTTTTGCACTTGTGATAGTGTTGAAAAACCACTTTTCGCACTTGTGTTAGTGTTGAAAAACCACTTTTCGCACTTGTGTTGGTGCAGGAAACCACTTTTGCACTTGTATTAGTGTGGAAAAAACACTTTTTGCACTTGTGATAGTGTTAAAAACCACTTTTCGCACTTGTGTTAGTGTTGAAAAACCACTTTTCGCACTTGTGTTAGTGTTGAAAAACCACTTTTCGCACTTGTGTTGGTGCAGGAAACCACATTTGCACTTGTATTAGTGTGGAAAAAACCACTTTTTGCACTTGTGATAGTGTTGAAAAACCACTTTTCGCACTTGTGTTAGTGTTGAAAAACCACCTTTCGCACTTGTGTTGGTGCAGGAAACCACTTTTGCACTTGTATTAGTGTGGAAAAACCACTTTTCGCACTTGTGTTAGTGTTGAAGAACCACTTTTCGCACTTGTGTTAGTGCTGAAAAACCACTTTTCGCACTTGTGTTGGTGCAGAAAACCACTTTTGCACTTGTATTAGTGTGGAAAAAACACTTTTTGCACTTGTGATAGTGTTGAAAAACCACTTTTCGCACTTGTGTTAGTGTTGAAAAACCACTTTTCGCACTTGTGTTGGTGCAGGAAACCACTTTTGCACTTGTATTAGTGTGGAAAAAACACTTTTTGCACTTGTGATAGTGTTGAAAAACCACTTTTCGCACCTGTGTTAGTGTTGAGAAACCACTTTTCGCACTTGTGTTAGTGTTGAAAAACCACTTTTCGCACTTGTGTTGGTGCAGGAAACCACTTTTGCACTTGTATTAGTGTGGAAAAACCACTTTTTGCACTTGTGATAGTGTTGAAAAACCACTTTTCGCACCTGTGTTAGTGTTGAAAAACCACTTTTCGCACTTGTGTTAGTGTTGAAAAACCACTTTTCGCACTTGTGTTGGTGCAGGATACCACTTTTGCACTTGTATTAGTGCGGAAAAAACACTTTTTGCACTTGTGATAGTGTTGAAAAACCACTTTTCGTACTTGTGTTAGTGTTGAAAAACCACTTTTCGCACTTGTGTTGGTGCAGGAAACCACTTTTGCACTTGTATTAGTGTGGAAAAACCACTTTTCGCACTTGTGTTAGTGTTGAAAAACCACTTTTCGCACTTGTGTTGGTGCAGGAAACCACTTTTGCACTTGTATTAGTGTGGAAAAAACACTTTTTGCACTTGTGATAGTGTTGAAAAACCACTTTTCGCACTTGTGTTAGTGTTGAAAAACCACTTTTCGCACTTGTGTTGGTGCAGGAAACCACTTTTGCACTTGTATTAGTGTGGAAAAAACACTTATTGCACTTGTATTAGTGTGGAAAAAATACTTTTCGCACTTGTGTTAGTGTTGAAAAACCACTTTTCGCACTTGTGTTAGTGTTGAAAAACCACTTTTCGCACTTGTGTTGGTGTGGAAAAAACACTTTTTGCCCTTGTATTAGTGTGGAAAAAACACTTTTTGCACTTGTGATAGTGTTAAAAAAACACTTTTCGCACTTGTGTTAGTGTTGAAAAACCACTTTTCGCACTTGTGTTAGTGTTGAAAAACCACTTTTTGCACTTGTGTTGGTGCAGGAAACCACTTTTGCACTTGTATTAGTGTGGAAAAAACACTTTTGGCACTTGCATTAGTGTGGAAAAAACACTTTTCGCACTTGTGTTAGTGTTGAAAAACCACTTTTCGCACTTGTGTTAGTGTTGAAAAACCACTTTTCGCACTTGTGTTGGTGCAGGAAACCACTTTTGCACTTGTATTAGTGTGGAAAAAACACTTTTTGCACTTGTGATAGTGTTGAAAAACCACTTTTCGCACTTGTGTTAGTGTTGAAAAACCACTTTTCGCACTTGTGTTCGTGCAGGAAACCACTTTTGCACTTGTATTAGTGTGGAAAAACCACTTTTCGCCCTTGTGTTAGTGTTGAAAAACCACTTTTCGCACTTGTGTTAGTGTTGAAAAACCACTTTTCGCACTTGTGTTGGTGCAGGAAACCACTTTTGCGCTTGTATTAGTGTGGAAAAAACACATTTTGCACTTGTGATAGTGTTGAAAAACCACTTTTCGCACTTGTGTTAGTGTTGAAAAACCACTTTTCACACTTGTGTTGGTGCAAGAAACTACTTTTGCACTTGTATTAGTGTGGAAAAAACAATTTTTGCACTTGTGATAGTGTTGAAAAAACACTTTTCGCACTTGTGTTAGTGTTGAAAAACCGCTTTTCGCACTTGTGTTGGTGCAGGATACCACTTTTGCACTTGTATTAGTGCGGAAAAAACACTTTTTGCACTTGTGATAGTGTTGAAAAACCACTTTTCGTACTTGTGTTAGTGTTGAAAAACCACTTTTCGCACTTGTGTTAGTGTTGAAAAACCACTTTTCGCACTTGTGTTGGTGCAGGAAACCACTTTTGCACTTGTATTAGTGTGGAAAAAACACTTTTCGCACTTGTGTTAGTGTTGAAAAACCACTTTTCGCACTTGTGTTAGTGTTGAAAAACCACTTTTTGCACTTGTTTTGGTGCAGGAAACCACTTTTGCACTTGTATTAGTGTGGAAAAACCACTTTTCGCACTTGTGTTAGTGTTGAAAAGCCACTTTTCACACTTGTGTTAGTGTTGAAAAACCACATTTAGCACTTGTGTTAGTGTTGAAAAACCACTTTTCGCACTTGCGTTGGTGCAGGAAACCACTTTTGCACTTGTATTAGTGTGGAAAAAACACTTTTTGCACTTGTGATAGTGTTGAAAAACCACTTTTCACACTTGTGTTAGTGTTGAAAAACCACCTTTCGCACTTGTGTTGGTGCAGGAAACCACTTTTGCACTTGTATTAGTGTGGAAAAAACACTTTTTGCACTTGTGATAGTGTTGAAAAACCACTTTTCGCACTTGTGTTAGTGTTGAAAATCTACCTTTCGCACTTGTGTTGGTGCAGGAAACCACTTTTGCACTTGTATTAGTGTGGGAAAACCACTTTTCGCACTTGTGTTAGTGTTGAAGAACCACTTTTCGCACTTGTGTTAGTGTTGAAAAACCACTTTTCGCACTTGTGTTGGTGCAGTAAACCACTTTTGCACTTGTATTAATGTGGAAAAAACACTTTTTGCACTTGTGATAGTGTTGAAAAACCTATTTTCGCACTTGTGTTAGTGTTGAAAAACCTCTTTTCGCACTTGTGTTAGTGTTGAAAAACCACTTTTCGCACTTGTGTTGGTGCAGGAAACCACTTTTGCACTTGTATTAGTGTGGAAAAAACACTTTTTGCACTTGTGATAGTGTTGAAAAACCACTTTTCGCACTTGTGTTAGTGTTGAAAAACCACTTTTCGCACTTGTGTTAGGGTTGAATAACCACTTTTCGCACTTGTGTTGGTGCAGGAAACCACTTTTGCACTTGTATTAGTGTGGAAAAACCACTTTTCGCACTTGTGTTAGTGTTGAAAAACCACTTTTCGCACTTGTGTTAGTGTTGAAAAACCACTTTTTGCACTTGTGTTGGTGCAGGATACCACTTTTGCACTTGTATTAGTGCGGAAAAAACACATTTTGCACTTGTGATAGTGTTAAAAACCACTTTTCGCACTTGTGTTAGTGTTGAAAAACCACTTTTCGCACTTGTGTTAGTGTTGAAAAACCACTTTTCGCACTTGTGTTGGTGCAGGAAACCACATTTGCACTTGTATTAGTGTGGAAAAAACCACTTTTTGCACTTGTGATAGTGTTGAAAAACCACTTTTCGCACTTGTGTTAGTGTTGAAAAACCACCTTTCGCACTTGTGTTGGTGCAGGAAACCACTTTTGCACTTGTATTAGTGTGGAAAAACCACTTTTCGCACTTGTGTTAGTGTTGAAGAACCACTTTTCGCACTTGTGTTAGTGCTGAAAAACCACTTTTCGCACTTGTGTTGGTGCAGAAAACCACTTTTGCACTTGTATTAGTGTGGAAAAAACACTTTTTGCACTTGTGATAGTGTTGAAAAACCACTTTTCGCACTTGTGTAAGTGTTGAAAAACCACTTTTCGCACTTGTGTTGGTGCAGGAAACCACTTTTGCACTTGTATTAGTGTGGAAAAAACACTTTTTGCACTTGTGATAGTGTTGAAAAACCACTTTTCGCACCTGTGTTAGTGTTGAGAAACCACTTTTCGCACTTGTGTTAGTGTTGAAAAACCACTTTTCGCACTTGTGTTGGTGCAGGAAACCACTTTTGCACTTGTATTAGTGTGGAAAAACCACTTTTTGCACTTGTGATAGTGTTGAAAAACCACTTTTCGCACCTGTGTTAGTGTTGAAAAACCACTTTTCGCACTTGTGTTAGTGTTGAAAAACCACTTTTCGCACTTGTGTTGGTGCAGGATACCACTTTTGCACTTGTATTAGTGCGGAAAAAACACTTTTTGCACTTGTGATAGTGTTGAAAAACCACTTTTCGTACTTGTGTTAGTGTTGAAAAACCACTTTTCGCACTTGTGTTGGTGCAGGAAACCACTTTTGCACTTGTATTAGTGTGGAAAAACCACTTTTCGCACTTGTGTTAGTGTTGAAAAACCACTTTTCGCACTTGTGTTGGTGCAGGAAACCACTTTTGCACTTGTATTAGTGTGGAAAAAACACTTTTTGCACTTGTGATAGTGTTGAAAAACCACTTTTCGCACTTGTGTTAGTGTTGAAAAACCACTTTTCGCACTTGTGTTGGTGCAGGAAACCACTTTTGCACTTGTATTAGTGTGGAAAAAACACTTATTGCACTTGTATTAGTGTGGAAAAAATACTTTTCGCACTTGTGTTAGTGTTGAAAAACCACTTTTCGCACTTGTGTTAGTGTTGAAAAACCACTTTTCGCACTTGTGTTGGTGTGGAAAAAACACTTTTTGCCCTTGTATTAGTGTGGAAAAAACACTTTTTGCACTTGTGATAGTGTTAAAAAAACACTTTTCGCACTTGTGTTAGTGTTGAAAAACCACTTTTCGCACTTGTGTTAGTGTTGAAAAACCACTTTTTGCACTTGTGTTGGTGCAGGAAACCACTTTTGCACTTGTATTAGTGTGGAAAAAACACTTTTGGCACTTGCATTAGTGTGGAAAAAACACTTTTCGCACTTGTGTTAGTGTTGAAAAACCACTTTTCGCACTTGTGTTAGTGTTGAAAAACCACTTTTCGCACTTGTGTTGGTGCAGGAAACCACTTTTGCACTTCTATTAGTGTGGAAAAAACACTTTTTGCACTTGTGATAGTGTTGAAAAACCACTTTTCGCACTTGTGTTAGTGTTGAAAAACCACTTTTCGCACTTGTGTTCGTGCAGGAAACCACTTTTGCACTTGTATTAGTGTGGAAAAACCACTTTTCGCCCTTGTGTTAGTGTTGAAAAACCACTTTTCGCACTTGTGTTAGTGTTGAAAAACCACTTTTCGCACTTGTGTTGGTGCAGGAAACCACTTTTGCGCTTGTATTAGTGTGGAAAAAACACATTTTGCACTTGTGATAGTGTTGAAAAACCACTTTTCGCACTTGTGTTAGTGTTGAAAAACCACTTTTCACACTTGTGTTGGTGCAGGAAACTACTTTTGCACTTGTATTAGTGTGGAAAAAACAATTTTTGCACTTGTGATAGTGTTGAAAAAACACTTTTCGCACTTGTGTTAGTGTTGAAAAACCGCTTTTCGCACTTGTGTTGGTGCAGGATACCACTTTTGCACTTGTATTAGTGCGGAAAAAACACTTTTTGCACTTGTGATAGTGTTGAAAAACCACTTTTCGTACTTGTGTTAGTGTTGAAAAACCACTTTTCGCACTTGTGTTAGTGTTGAAAAACCACTTTTCGCACTTGTGTTGGTGCAGGAAACCACTTTTGCACTTGTATTAGTGTGGAAAAAACACTTTTCGCACTTGTGTTAGTGTTGAAAAACCACTTTTCGCACTTGTGTTAGTGTTGAAAAACCACTTTTTGCACTTGTTTTGGTGCAGGAAACCACTTTTGCACTTGTATTAGTGTGGAAAAACCACTTTTCGCACTTGTGTTAGTGTTGAAAAGCCACTTTTCACACTTGTGTTAGTGTTGAAAAACCACATTTAGCACTTGTGTTAGTGTTGAAAAACCACTTTTCGCACTTGCGTTGGTGCAGGAAACCACTTTTGCACTTGTATTAGTGTGGAAAAAACACTTTTTGCACTTGTGATAGTGTTGAAAAACCACTTTTCACACTTGTGTTAGTGTTGAAAAACCACCTTTCGCACTTGTGTTGGTGCAGGAAACCACTTTTGCACTTGTATTAGTGTGGAAAAAACACTTTTTGCACTTGTGATAGTGTTGAAAAACCACTTTTCGCACTTGTGTTAGTGTTGAAAATCTACCTTTCGCACTTGTGTTGGTGCAGGAAACCACTTTTGCACTTGTATTAGTGTGGGAAAACCACTTTTCGCACTTGTGTTAGTGTTGAAGAACCACTTTTCGCACTTGTGTTAGTGTTGAAAAACCACTTTTCGCACTTGTGTTGGTGCAGTAAACCACTTTTGCACTTGTATTAGTGTGGAAAAAACACTTTTTGCACTTGTGATAGTGTTGAAAAACCTATTTTCGCACTTGTGTTAGTGTTGAAAAACCTCTTTTCGCACTTGTGTTAGTGTTGAAAAACCACTTTTCGCACTTGTGTTGGTGCAGGAAACCACTTTTGCACTTGTATTAGTGTGGAAAAACCACCTTTTGCACTTGTGATAGTGTTGAAAAACCACTTTTCGCACCTGTGTTAGTGTTGAAAAACCACTTTTTGCACTTGTGTTAGTGTTGAAAAACCACTTTTCGCACTTGTGTTGGTGCAGGATACCACTTTTGCACTTGTATTAGTGCGGAAAAAACACTTTTTGCACTTGTGATAGTGTTGAAAAACCACTTTTCGTACTTGTGTTAGTGTTCAAAAACCACTTTTCGCACTTGTGTTAGTGTTGAAAAACCACTTTTCGCACTTGTGTTGGTGCAGGAAACCACTTTTGCACTTGTATTAGTGTGGAAAAAACACTTTTCGCACTTGTATTAGTGTTGAAAAACCACTTTTCGCACTTGTGTTAGTGTTGAAAAACCACTTTTCGCACTTGTTTTGGTGCAGGAAACCACTTTTGCACTTGTATTAGTGTGGAAAAACCACTTTTCGCACTTGTGTTAGTATTGAAAAACCACTTTTCGCACTTGTGTTAGTGTTGAAAAACCACTTTTAGCACTTTTGTTAGTGTTGAAAAACCACTTTTCGCACTTGCGTTGGTGCAGGAAACCACTTTTGCACTTGTATTAGTGTGGAAAAAACACTTTTTGCACTTGTGATAGTGTTGAAAAACCACTTTTCACACTTGTGTTAGTGTTGAAAAACCACCTTTCGCACTTGTGTTGGTGCAGGAAACCACTTTTGCACTTGTATTAGTGTGGAAAAACCACTTTTCGCACTTGTGTTAGTGTTGAAAAACCACTTTTCGCACTTGTGTTAGTGTTGAAAAACCACTTTTTGCACTTGTGTTGGTGCAGGAAACCACTTTTGCACTTGTATTAGTGTGGAAAAAACACTTTTTGCACTTGCGATAGTGTTGAAAAACCACTTTTCGCACTTGTGTTAGTGTTGAAAAACCACTTTTCGCACTTGTGTTAGTGTTGAAAAACCACTTTTCGCACTTGTGTTGGTGCAGGAAACCACTTTTGCACTTGTGTTAGTGTTGAAAAACCACTTTTCGCACATGTGTTGGTGCAGGAAACCACATTTGCACTTGTATAAGTGTGGAAAAAAACACTTTTTGCACTTGTGATAGTGTTGAAAAACCACTTTTTGCATTTGTGTTAGTGTTGAAAAACCACTTTTCGCACTTGTGTTAGAGTTGAAAAACCACTTTTCGCACTTGTGTTGGTGCAGGAAACCACTTTTGCACTTGTATTAGTGTGGAAAAACCACTTTTTGCACTTGTGATAGTGTTGAAAAACCACTTTTCGCACCTGTGTTAGTGTTGAAAAACCACTTTTCGCACTTGTGTTAGTGTTGAAAAACCACTTTTCGCACTTGTGTTGGTGCAAGATACCACTTTTGCACTTGTATTAGTGCGGAAAAAACACTTTTTGCACTTGTGATAGTGTTGAAAAACCACTTTTCGTACTTGTGTTAGTGTTGAAAAACCACTTTTCGCACTTGTGTTGGTGCAGGAAACCACTTTTGCACTTGTATTAGTGTGGAAAAACCAATTTTCGCACTTGTGTTAGTGTTGAAAAACCACTTTTCGAACTTGTGTTGGTGCAGGAAACCACTTTTGCACTTGTATTAGTGTGGAAAAAACACTTTTTGCACTTGTGATAGTGTTGAAAAACCACTTTTCGCACTTGTGTTAGTGTTGAAAAACCACTTTTAGCACTTGTGTTGGTGCAGGAAACCACTTTTGCACTTGTATTAGTGTGGAAAAAACACTTTTTGCACTTGTGATAGTGTTGAAAAACCACTTTTTGCACTTGTGTTAGTGTTGAAAAACCACTTTTCGCACTTGTGTTGGTGCAGGAAACCACTTTTGCACTTGTATTAGTGTGGAAAAACCACTTTTCGCACTTGTGTTAGTGTTGAAAAACCACTTTTCGCACTTGTGTTAGTGTTGAAAAACCACTTTTCGCACTTGTGTTGGTGCAGGAAACCACTTTTGCACTTGTATTAGTGTGGAAAAAACACTTTTCGCACTTGTGTTAGTGTTGAAAAACCACTTTTCGCACTTGTGTTAGTGTTGAAAAACCACTTTTCGCACTTGTGTTGGTGCAGGAAACCACTTTTGCACTTGTATTAGTGTGGAAAAACCACTTTTCGCACTTGTGTTAGTGTTGAAAAACCACTTTTCGCACTTGTGTTAGGGTTGAATAACCACTTTTCGCACTTGTGTTGGTGCAGGAAACCACTTTTGCACTTGTATTAGTGTGGAAAAAACACTTTTTGCACTTGTGATAGTGTTGAAAAACCACTTTTCACACTTGTGTTAGTGTTGAAAAACCACCTTTCGCACTTGTGTTGGTGCAGGAAACCACTTTTGCACTTGTATTAGTGTGGAAAAAACACTTTTTGCACTTGTGATAGTGTTGAAAAACCACTTTTCGCACTTGTGTTAGTGTTGAAAATCTACCTTTCGCACTTGTGTTGGTGCAGGAAACCACTTTTGCACTTGTATTAGTGTGGGAAAACCACTTTTCGCACTTGTGTTAGTGTTGAAGAACCACTTTTCGCACTTGTGTTAGTGTTGAAAAACCACTTTTCGCACTTGTGTTGGTGCAGTAAACCACTTTTGCACTTGTATTAGTGTGGAAAAAACACTTTTTGCACTTGTGATAGTGTTGAAAAACCTATTTTCGCACTTGTGTTAGTGTTGAAAAACCTCTTTTCGCACTTGTGTTAGTGTTGAAAAACCACTTTTCGCACTTGTGTTGGTGCAGGAAACCACTTTTGCACTTGTATTAGTGTGGAAAAACCACCTTTTGCACTTGTGATAGTGTTGAAAAACCACTTTTCGCACCTGTGTTAGTGTTGAAAAACCACTTTTTGCACTTGTGTTAGTGTTGAAAAACCACTTTTCGCACTTGTGTTGGTGCAGGATACCACTTTTGCACTTGTATTAGTGCGGAAAAAACACTTTTTGCACTTGTGATAGTGTTGAAAAACCACTTTTCGTACTTGTGTTAGTGTTCAAAAACCACTTTTCGCACTTGTGTTAGTGTTGAAAAACCACTTTTCGCACTTGTGTTGGTGCAGGAAACCACTTTTGCACTTGTATTAGTGTGGAAAAAACACTTTTCGCACTTGTATTAGTGTTGAAAAACCACTTTTCGCACTTGTGTTAGTGTTGAAAAACCACTTTTCGCACTTGTTTTGGTGCAGGAAACCACTTTTGCACTTGTATTAGTGTGGAAAAACCACTTTTCGCACTTGTGTTAGTATTGAAAAACCACTTTTCGCACTTGTGTTAGTGTTGAAAAACCACTTTTAGCACTTTTGTTAGTGTTGAAAAACCACTTTTCGCACTTGCGTTGGTGCAGGAAACCACTTTTGCACTTGTATTAGTGTGGAAAAAACACTTTTTGCACTTGTGATAGTGTTGAAAAACCACTTTTCACACTTGTGTTAGTGTTGAAAAACCACCTTTCGCACTTGTGTTGGTGCAGGAAACCACTTTTGCACTTGTATTAGTGTGGAAAAACCACTTTTCGCACTTGTGTTAGTGTTGAAAAACCACTTTTCGCACTTGTGTTAGTGTTGAAAAACCACTTTTTGCACTTGTGTTGGTGCAGGAAACCACTTTTGCACTTGTATTAGTGTGGAAAAAACACTTTTTGCACTTGCGATAGTGTTGAAAAACCACTTTTCGCACTTGTGTTAGTGTTGAAAAACCACTTTTCGCACTTGTGTTAGTGTTGAAAAACCACTTTTCGCACTTGTGTTGGTGCAGGAAACCACTTTTGCACTTGTGTTAGTGTTGAAAAACCACTTTTCGCACATGTGTTGGTGCAGGAAACCACATTTGCACTTGTATAAGTGTGGAAAAAAACACTTTTTGCACTTGTGATAGTGTTGAAAAACCACTTTTTGCATTTGTGTTAGTGTTGAAAAACCACTTTTCGCACTTGTGTTAGAGTTGAAAAACCACTTTTCGCACTTGTGTTGGTGCAGGAAACCACTTTTGCACTTGTATTAGTGTGGAAAAACCACTTTTTGCACTTGTGATAGTGTTGAAAAACCACTTTTCGCACCTGTGTTAGTGTTGAAAAACCACTTTTCGCACTTGTGTTAGTGTTGAAAAACCACTTTTCGCACTTGTGTTGGTGCAAGATACCACTTTTGCACTTGTATTAGTGCGGAAAAAACACTTTTTGCACTTGTGATAGTGTTGAAAAACCACTTTTCGTACTTGTGTTAGTGTTGAAAAACCACTTTTCGCACTTGTGTTGGTGCAGGAAACCACTTTTGCACTTGTATTAGTGTGGAAAAACCAATTTTCGCACTTGTGTTAGTGTTGAAAAACCACTTTTCGAACTTGTGTTGGTGCAGGAAACCACTTTTGCACTTGTATTAGTGTGGAAAAAACACTTTTTGCACTTGTGATAGTGTTGAAAAACCACTTTTCGCACTTGTGTTAGTGTTGAAAAACCACTTTTAGCACTTGTGTTGGTGCAGGAAACCACTTTTGCACTTGTATTAGTGTGGAAAAAACACTTTTTGCACTTGTGATAGTGTTGAAAAACCACTTTTTGCACTTGTGTTAGTGTTGAAAAACCACTTTTCGCACTTGTGTTGGTGCAGGAAACCACTTTTGCACTTGTATTAGTGTGGAAAAACCACTTTTCGCACTTGTGTTAGTGTTGAAAAACCACTTTTCGCACTTGTGTTAGTGTTGAAAAACCACTTTACGCACTTGTGTTGGTGCAGGAAACCACTTTTGCACTTGTATTAGTGTGGAAAAAACACTTTTCGCACTTGTGTTAGTGTTGAAAAACCACTTTTCGCACTTGTGTTAGTGTTGAAAAACCACTTTTCGCACTTGTGTTGGTGCAGGAAACCACTTTTGCACTTGTATTAGTGTGGAAAAACCACTTTTCGCACTTGTGTTAGTGTTGAAAAACCACTTTTCGCACTTGTGTTAGGGTTGAATAACCACTTTTCGCACTTGTGTTGGTGCAGGAAACCACTTTTGCACTTGTATTAGTGTGGAAAAACCACTTTTCGCACTTGTGTTAGTGTTGAAAAACCACTTTTCGCACTTGTGTTAGGGTTGAATAACCACTTTTCGCACTTGTGTTGGTGCAGGAAACCACTTTTGCACTTGTATTAGTGTGGAAAAACCACTTTTCGCACTTGTGTTAGTGTTGAAAAACCACTTTTCGCACTTGTGTTAGTGTTGAAAAACCACTTTTCGCACTTGTGTTGGTGCAGGATACCACTTTTGCACTTGTATTAGTGCGGAAAAAACACTTTTTGCACTTGTGATAGTGTTGAAAAACCACTTTTCGTACTTGTGTTAGTGTTGAAAAACCACTTTTCGCACTTGTGTTAGTGTTGAAAAACCACTTTTCGCACTTGTGTTGGTGCAGGAAACCACTTTTGCACTTGTATTAGTGTGGAAAAAACACTTTTCGCACTTGTGTTAGTGTTGAAAAACCACTTTTTGCACTTGTTTTGGTGCAGGAAACCACTTTTGCACTTGTATTAGTGTGGAAAAACCACTTTTCGCACTTGTGTTAGTGTTGAAAAACCACTTTTCGCACTTGTGTTAGTGTTGAAAAACCACTTTTAGCACTTGTGTTAGTGTTGAAAAACCACTTTTCGCACTTGCGTTGGTGCAGGAAACCACTTTTGCACTTGTATTAGTGTGGAAAAAACACTTTTTGCACTTGTGATAGTGTTGAAAAACCACTTTTCACACTTGTGTTAGTGTTGAAAAACCACCTTTCGCAATTGTGTTGGTGCAGGAAACCACTTTTGCACTTGTATTAGTGTGGAAAAAACAATTTTGCACTTGTGATAGTGTTGAAAAACCACTTTTCGCACTTGTGTTAGTGTTGAAAAACTACCTTTCGCACTTGTGTTGGTGCAGGAAACCACTTTTGCACTTGTATTAGTGTGGGAAAACCACTTTTCGCACTTGTGTTAGTGTTGAAGAACCACTTTTCGCACTTGTGTTAGTGTTGAAAAACCACTTTTCGCACTTGTGTTGGTGCAGTAAACCACTTTTGCACTTGTATTAGTGTGGAAAAAACACTTTTTGCACTTGTGATAGTGTTGAAAAACCACTTTTCGCACTTGTGTTAGTGTTGAAAAACCTCTTTTCGCACTTGTGTTAGTGTTGAAAAACCACTTTTCGCACTTGTGTTGGTGCAGGAAACCACTTTTGCACTTGTATTAGTGTGGAAAAACCACTTTTTGCACTTGTGATAGTGTTGAAAAACCACTTTTCGCACCTGTGTTAGTGTTGAAAAACCACTTTTTGCACTTGTGTTAGTGTTGAAAAACCACTTTTCGCACTTGTGTTGGTGCAGGATACCACTTTTGCACTTGTATTAGTGCGGAAAAAACACTTTTTGCACTTGTGATAGTGTTGAAAAACCACTTTTCGGACTTGTGTTAGTGTTCAAAAACCACTTTTCGCACTTGTGTTAGTGTTGAAAAACCACTTTTCGCACTTGTGTTGGTGCAGGAAACCACTTTTGCACTTGTATTAGTGTGGAAAAAACACTTTTCGCACTTGTGTTAGTGTTGAAAAACCACTTTTCGCACTTGTGTTAGTGTTGAAAAACCACTTTTCGCACTTGTTTTGGTGCAGGAAACCACTTTTGCACTTGTATTAGTGTGGAAAAACCACTTTTCGCACTTGTGTTAGTGTTGAAAAACCACTTTTCGCACTTGTGTTAGTGTTGAAAAACCACTTTTAGCACTTGTGTTAGTGTTGAAAAACCACTTTTCGCACTTGCGTTGGTGCAGGAAACCACTTTTGCACTTGTATTAGTGTGGAAAAAACACTTTTTGCACTTGTGATAGTGTTGAAAAACCACTTTTCACACTTGTGTTAGTGTTGAAAAACCACCTTTCGCACTTGTGTTGGTGCAGGAAACCACTTTTGCACTTGTATTAGTGTGGAAAAACCACTTTTCGCACTTGTGTTAGTGTTGAAAAACCACTTTTCGCACTTGTGTTAGTGTTGAAAAACCACTTTTTGCACTTGTGTTGGTGCAGGAAACCACTTTTGCACTTGTATTAGTGTGGAAAAAACACTTTTTGCACTTGTGATAGTGTTGAAAAACCACTTTTCGCACTTGTGTTAGTGTTGAAAAACCACTTTTCGCACTTGTGTTAGTGTTGAAAAACCACTTTTCGCACTTGTGTTGGTGCAGGAAACCACTTTTGCACTTGTGTTAGTGTTGAAAAACCACTTTTCGCACATGTGTTGGTGCAGGAAACCACATTTGCACTTGTATAAGTGTGGAAAAAAACACTTTTTGCACTTGTGATAGTGTTGAAAAACCACTTTTTGCATTTGTGTTAGTGTTGAAAAACCACTTTTCGCACTTGTGTTAGTGTTGAAAAACCACTTTTCGCACTTGTGTTGGTGCAGGAAACCACTTTTGCACTTGTATTAGTGTGGAAAAACCACTTTTTGCACTTGTGATAGTGTTGAAAAACCACTTTTCGCACCTGTGTTAGTGTTGAAAAACCACTTTTTGCACTTGTGTTAGTGTTGAAAAACCACTTTTCGCACTTGTGTTGGTGCAGGATACCACTTTTGCACTTGTATTAGTGCGGAAAAAACACTTTTTGCACTTGTGATAGTGTTGAAAAACCACTTTTCGTACTTGTGTTAGTGTTGAAAAACCACTTTTCGCACTTGTGTTGGTGCAGGAAACCACTTTTGCACTTGTATTAATGTGGAAAAACCACTTTTCGCACTTGTGTTAGTGTTGAAAAACCACTTTTCGCACATGTGTTGGTGCAGGAAACCACTTTTGCACTTGTATTAATGTGGAAAAAACACTTTTTGCACTTGTGATAGTGTTGAAAAACCACTTTTCGCACTTGTGTTAGTGTTGAAAAACCACTTTTAGCACTTGTGTTGGTGCAGGAAACCACTTTTGCACTTGTATTAGTGTGGAAAAAACACTTTTTGCACTTGTGATAGTGTTGAAAAACCACTTTTTGCACTTGTGTTAGTGTTGAAAAACCACTTTTCGCACTTGTGTTGGTGCAGGAAACCACTTTTGCACTTGTATTAGTGTGGAAAAACCACTTTTCGCACTTGTGTTAGTGTTGAAAAACCACTTTTCGCACTTGTGTTAGTGTTGTATAACCACTTTTCGCACTTGTGTTGGTGCAGGAAACCACTTTTGCACTTGTATTAGTGTGGAAAAAACACTTTTCGCACTTGTGTTAGTGTTGAAAAACCACTTTTCGCACTTGTGTTAGTGTTGAAAAACCACTTTTCGCACTTGTGTTGGTGCAGGAAACCACTTTTGCACTTGTATTAGTGTGGAAAAACCACTTTTCGCACTTGTGTTAGTGTTGAAAAACCACTTTTCGCACTTGTGTTAGGGTTGAATAACCACTTTTCGCACTTGTGTTGGTGCAGGAAACCACTTTTGCACTTGTATTAGTGTGGAAAAACCACTTTTCGCACTTGTGTTAGTGTTGAAAAACCACTTTTCGCACTTGTGTTAGTGTTGAAAAACCACTTTTCGCACTTGTGTTGGTGCAGGATACCACTTTTGCACTTGTATTAGTGTGGAAAAAACACCTTTTGCACTTGTGATAGTGTTGAAAAACCACTTTTCGTACTTGTGTTAGTGTTGAAAAACCACTTTTCGCACTTGTGTTAGTGTTGAAAAACCACTTTTCGCACTTGTGTTGGTGCAGGAAACCACTTTTGCACTTGTATTAGTGTGGAAAAAACACTTTTCGCACTTGTGTTAGTGTTGAAAAACCACTTTTCGCACTTGTGTTAGTGTTGAAAAACCACTTTTCGCACTTGTTTTGGTGCAGGAAACCACTTTTGCACTTGTATTAGTGTGGAAAAACCACTTTTCGCACTTGTGTTAGTGTTGAAAAACCACTTTTCGCACTTGTGTTAGTGTTGAAAAACCACTTTTAGCACTTGTGTTAGTGTTGAAAAACCACTTTTCGCACTTGCGTTGGTGCAGGAAACCACTTTTGCACTTGTATTAGTGTGGAAAAAACACTTTTTGCACTTGTGATAGTGTTGAAAAACCACTTTTCACACTTGTGTTAGTGTTGAAAAACCACCTTTCGCACTTGTGTTGGTGCAGGAAACCACTTTTGCACTTGTATTAGTGTGGAAAAACCACTTTTCGCACTTGTGTTAGTGATGAAAAACCACTTTTTGCACTTGTGTTGGTGCAGGAAACCACTTTTGCACTTGTATTAGTGTGGAAAAAACACTTTTTGCACTTGTGATAGTGTTGAAAAACCACTTTTCGCACTTGTGTTAGGTGCAGGAAACCACTTTTGCACTTGTATTAGTGTGGAAAAACCACTTTTCGCACTTGTGTTAGTGTTGAAAAACCACTTTTCGCACTTGTGTTGGTGCAGGAAACCACTTTTGCACTTGTATTAGTGTGGAAAAAACACTTTTTGCACTTGTGATAGTGTTGAAAAACCACTTTTCGCACTTGTGTTAGTGTTGAAAAACCACTTTTCGCACTTGTGTTGGTGCAGGAAACCACTTTTGCACTTGTATTAGTGTGGAAAAAACACTTATTGCACTTGTATTAGTGTGGAAAAAATACTTTTCGCACTTGTGTTAGTGTTGAAAAACCACTTTTCGCACTTGTGTTAGTGTTGAAAAACCACTTTTCGCACTTGTGTTGGTGTGGAAAAAACACTTTTTGCCCTTGTATTAGTGTGGGAAAAACACTTTTTGCACTTGTGATAGTGTTAAAAAAACACTTTTCGCACTTGTGTTAGTGTTGAAAAACCACTTTTAGCA
Organism: Myxine glutinosa; assembly: GCF_964187855.1. NCBI lineage: Eukaryota > Metazoa > Chordata > Myxini > Myxiniformes > Myxinidae > Myxine > Myxine glutinosa. Next base: position 67,467 of record NW_027616588.1, read on the forward strand.
CTTGTGTTAGTGTTGAAAAACCACTTTTTGCACTTGTGTTGGTGCAGGAAACCACTTTTGCACTTGTATTAGTGTGGAAAAAACACTTTTGGCACTTGCATTAGTGTGGAAAAAACACTTTTCGCACTTGTGTTAGTGTTGAAAAACCACTTTTCGCACTTGTGTTAGTGTTGAAAAACCACTTTTCGCACTTGTGTTGGTGCAGGAAACCACTTTTGCACTTGTATTAGTGTGGAAAAAACACTTTTTGCACTTGTGATAGTGTTGAAAAACCACTTTTCGCACTTGTGTTAGTGTTGAAAAACCACTTTTCGCACTTGTGTTCGTGCAGGAAACCACTTTTGCACTTGTATTAGTGTGGAAAAACCACTTTTCGCCCTTGTGTTAGTGTTGAAAAACCACTTTTCGCACTTGTGTTAGTGTTGAAAAACCACTTTTCGCACTTGTGTTGGTGCAGGAAACCACTTTTGCGCTTGTATTAGTGTGGAAAAAACACATTTTGCACTTGTGATAGTGTTGAAAAACCACTTTTCGCACTTGTGTTAGTGTTGAAAAACCACTTTTCACACTTGTGTTGGTGCAGGAAACTACTTTTGCACTTGTATTAGTGTGGAAAAAACAATTTTTGCACTTGTGATAGTGTTGAAAAAACACTTTTCGCACTTGTGTTAGTGTTGAAAAACCGCTTTTCGCACTTGGTTTGGTGCAGGAAACCACTTTTGCACCTGTATTAGTGTGGAAAAAACACTTTTTGCACTTGTGATAGTGTTGAAAAACCACTTTTCGCACTTGTGCTAGTGTTGAAAAACCACTTTTCGCACTTGTGTTGGTGCAGGAAACCACATTTGCACTTGTATTAGTGTGGAAAAAACACTTTTTGCACTTGTGATAGTGTTGAAAAACCACTTTTCGCACTTGTGTTAGTGTTGAAAAACTACCTTTCGCACTTGTGTTGGTGCAGGAAACCACTTTTGCACTTGTGATAGTGTTGAAAAACCACTTTTCGCACTTGTGTTAGTGTTGAAAAACCACTTTTCGTACTTGTGTTGGTGCAGGAAACCACTTTTGCACTTGTATTAGTGTGGAAAAACCACTTTTCGCACTTGTGTTGGTGCAGGAAACCACTTTTGCACTTATATTAGTGTGGAAAAAAACACTTTTCGCACTTGTGTTAGTGTTGAAAAACCACTTTTAGCACTTGTGTTAGTGTTGAAAAACCACTTTTCGCACTTGTGTTGGTGCAGGAAACCACTTTTGCACTTGTATTAGAGTGGAAAAACCACTTTTTGCACTTGTGATAGTGTTGAAAAACCACTTTTCACACTTGTGTTAGTGTTGAAAAACCACGTTTCGCACTTGTGTTGGTGCAGGAAACCACTTTTGCACTTGTATTAGTGTGGAAAAAAACACTTTTCGCACTTGTGTTAGTGTTGAAAAACCACTTTTCGCACTTGTGTTAGTGTTGAAAAACCACTTTTTGCACTTGTGTTGGTGCAGGAAACCACTTTTGCACTTGTATTCGTGTGGAAAAAACACTTTTTGCACTTGTGATAGTGTTGAAAAACCACTTTTCGCACTTGTGTTAGTGTTGAAAAACCACTTTTCGCACTTGTGTTCGTGTTGAAAAACCACTTTTCGCACTTGTGTTGGTGCAGGAAACCACTTTTGCACTTGTATTAGTGTGGAAAAAACACTTTTTGCACTTGTGATAGTGTTGAAAAACCACTTCTCACACTTATGTTGGTGCAGGAAACCACTTTTGCACTTGTATTAGTGTGGAAAAAACACTTTTCGCACTTGTGTTAGTGTTGAAAAACCACTTTTCGCACTTGTGTTAGTGTTGAAAAACCACTTTTCGCACTTGTGTTAGTGTTGAAAAACCACTTTTCGCACTTGTGTTGGTGCAGTAAACCACTTTTGCACTTGTATTAGTGTGGAAAAAACACTTTTTGCACTTGTGATAGTGTTGAAAAACCACTTTTCGCACTTGTGTTAGTGTTGAAAAACCTCTTTTCGCACTTGTGTTAGTGTTGAAAAACCACTTTTCGCACTTGTGTTGGTGCAGGAAACCACTTTTGCACTTGTATTAGTGTGGAAAAACCACTTTTTGCACTTGTGATAGTGTTGAAAAACCACTTTTCGCACCTGTGTTAGTGTTGAAAAACCACTTTTTGCACTTGTGTTAGTGTTGAAAAACCACTTTTCGCACTTGTGTTGGTGCAGGATACCACTTTTGCACTTGTATTAGTGCGGAAAAAAACACTTTTTGCACTTGTGATAGTGTTGAAAAACCACTTTTCGCACTTGTGTTAGTGTTGAAAAACCACTTTTCGCACTTGTGTTGGTGCAGGAAACCACTTTTGCACTTGTATTAGTGTGGAAAAAACACTTTTCGCACTTGTGTTAGTGTTGAAAAACCACTTTTCGCACTTGTGTTAGTGTTGAAAAACCACTTTTCGCACTTGTTTTGGTGCAGGAAACCACTTTTGCACTTGTATTAGTGTGGAAAAACCACTTTTCGCACTTGTGTTAGTGTTGAAAAACCACTTTTCACACTTGTGTTAGTGTTGAAAAACCACTTTTAGCACTTGTGTTAGTGTTGAAAAACCACTTTTCGCACTTGCGTTGGTGCAGGAAACCACTTTTGCACTTGTATTAGTGTGGAAAAAACACTTTTTGCACTTGTGATAGTGTTGAAAAACCACTTTTCACACTTGTGTTAGTGTTGAAAAACCACCTTTCGCACTTGTGTTGGTGCAGGAAACCACTTTTGCACTTGTATTAGTGTGGAAAAACCACTTTTCGCACTTGTGTTAGTGTTGAAAAACCACTTTTCGCACTTGTGTTAGTGTTGAAAAACCACTTTTTGCACTTGTGTTGGTGCAGGAAACCACTTTTGCACTTGTATTAGTGTGGAAAAAACACCTTTTGCACTTGTGATAGTGTTGAAAAACCACTTTTCGCACTTGTGTTGGTGTTGAAAAACCACTTTTCGCACTTGTGTTAGTGTTGAAAAAACCACTTTTCGCACTTGTGTTGGTGCAGGAAACCACTTTTGCACTTGTGTTAGTGTTGAAAAACCACTTTTCGCACATGTGTTGGTGCAGGAAACCACATTTGCACTTGTATAAGTGTGGGAAAAAACACTTTTTGCACTTGTGATAGTGTTGAAAAACCACTTTTTGCATTTGTGTTAGTGTTGAAAAACCACTTTTCGCACTTGTGTTAGTGTTGAAAAACCACTTTTCGCACTTGTGTTGGTGCAGGAAACCACTTTTGCACTTGTATTAGTGTGGAAAAACCACTTTTTGCACTTGTGATAGTGTTGAAAAACCACTTTTCGCACCTGTGTTAGTGTTGAAAAACCACTTTTCGCACTTGTGTTAGTGTTGAAAAAACACTTTTCGCACTTGTGTTGGTGCAGGATACCACTTTTGCACTTGTATTAGTGCGGAAAAAACACTTTTTGCACTTGTGATAGTGTTGAAAAACCACTTTTCGTACTTGTGTTAGTGTTGAAAAACCACTTTTCGCACTTGTGTTGGTGCAGGAAACCACTTTTGCACTTGTATTAGTGTGGAAAAACCACTTTTCGCACTTGTGTTAGTGTTGAAAAACCACTTTTCGCACTTGTGTTGGTGCAGGAAACCACTTTTGCACTTGTATTAATGTGGAAAAAACACTTTTTGCACTTGTGATAGTGTTGAAAAACCACTTTTCGCACTTGTGTTAGTGTTGAAAAACCACTTTTAGCACTTGTGTTGGTGCAGGAAACCACTTTTGCACTTGTATTAGTGTGGAAAAAACACTTTTTGCACTTGTGATAGTGTTGAAAAACCACTTTTTGCACTTGTGTTATTGTTGAAAAACCACTTTTCGCACTTGTGTTGGTGCAGGAAACCACTTTTGCACTTGTATTAGTGTGGAAAAACCACTTTTCGCACTTGTGTTAGTGTTGAAAAACCACTTTTCGCACTTGTGTTAGTGTTGAATAACCACTTTTCGCACTTGTGTTGGTGCAGGAAACCACTTTTGCACTTGTATTAGTGTGGAAAAAACACTTTTCGCACTTGTGTTAGTGTTGAAAAACCACTTTTCGCACTTGTGTTAGTGTTGAAAAACCACTTTTCGCACTTGTGTTGGTGCAGGAAACCACTTTTGCACTTGTATTAGTGTGGAAAAACCACTTTTCGCACTTGTGTTAGTGTTGAAAAACCACTTTTCGCACTTGTGTTAGGGTTGAATAACCACTTTTCGCACTTGTGTTGGTGCAGGAAACCACTTTTGCACTTGTATTAGTGTGGAAAAACCACTTTTCGCACTTGTGTTAGTGTTGAAAAACCACTTTTCGCACTTGTGTTAGTGTTGAAAAACCACTTTTCGCACTTGTGTTGGTGCAGGATACCACTTTTGCACTTGTATTAGTGCGGAAAAAACACTTTTTGCACTTGTGATAGTGTTGAAAAACCACTTTTCGTACTTGTGTTAGTGTTGAAAAACCACTTTTCGCACTTGTGTTAGTGTTGAAAAACCACTTTTCGCACTTGTGTTGGTGCAGGAAACCACTTTTGCACTTGTATTAGTGTGGAAAAAACACTTTTCGCACTTGTGTTAGTGTTGAAAAACCACTTTTCGCACTTGTGTTAGTGTTGAAAAACCACTTTTCGCACTTGTTTTGGTGCAGGAAACCACTTTTGCACTTGTATTAGTGTGGAAAAACCACTTTTCGCACTTGTGTTAGTGTTGAAAAACCACTTTTCGCACTTGTGTTAGTGTTGAAAAACCACTTTTAGCACTTGTGTTAGTGTTGAAAAACCACTTTTCGCACTTGCGTTGGTGCAGGAAACCACTTTTGCACTTGTATTAGTGTGGAAAAAACACTTTTTGCACTTGTGATAGTGTTGAAAAACCACTTTTCACACTTGTGTTAGTGTTGAAAAACCACCTTTCGCACTTGTGTTGGTGCAGGAAACCACTTTTGCACTTGTATTAGTGTGGAAAAACCACTTTTCGCACTTGTGTTAGTGATGAAAAACCACTTTTTGCACTTGTGTTGGTGCAGGAAACCACTTTTGCACTTGTATTAGTGTGGAAAAAACACTTTTTGCACTTGTGATAGTGTTGAAAAAACACTTTTCGCACTTGTGTTAGTGTTGAAAAACCACTTTTCGCACTTGTGTTAGTGTTGAAAAACCACTTTTCGCACTTGTGTTGGTGCAGGAAACCACTTTTGCACTTGTATTAGTGTGGAAAAAACACTTTTTGCACTTGTGATAGTGTTGAAAAACCACTTTTCGCACTTGTGTTAGTGTTGAAAAACCACTTTTCGCACTTGTGTTAGTGTTGAAAAACCACTTTTCGCACTTGTGTTGGTGCAGGAAACCACATTTGCACTTGTATTAGTGTGGAAAAAACCACTTTTTGCACTTGTGTTAGTGTTGAAAAACCACTTTTCGCACTTGTGTTGGTGCAGGAAACCACATTTGCACTTGTATTAGTGTGGAAAAAACCACTTTTTGCACTTGTGTTAGTGTTGAAAAACCACTTTTCGCACTTGTGTTAGTGTTGAAAAACCACTTTTTGCACTTGTGTTGGTGCAGGAAACCACTTTTGCACTTGTATTAGTGTGGAAAAAACACTTTTGGCACTTGCATTAGTGTGGAAAAAACACTTTTCGCACTTGTGTTAGTGTTGAAAAACCACTTTTCGCACTTGTGTTAGTGTTGAAAAACCACTTTTCGCACTTGTGTTGGTGCAGGAAACCACTTTTGCACTTGTATTAGTGTGGAAAAAACACTTTTTGCACTTGTGATAGTGTTGAAAAACCACTTTTCGCACTTGTGTTAGTGTTGAAAAACCACTTTTCGCACTTGTGTTCGTGCAGGAAACCACTTTTGCACTTGTATTAGTGTGGAAAAACCACTTTTCGCCCTTGTGTTAGTGTTGAAAAACCACTTTTCGCACTTGTGTTAGTGTTGAAAAACCACTTTTCGCACTTGTGTTGGTGCAGGAAACCACTTTTGCGCTTGTATTAGTGTGGAAAAAACACATTTTGCACTTGTGATAGTGTTGAAAAACCACTTTTCGCACTTGTGTTAGTGTTGAAAAACCACTTTTCACACTTGTGTTGGTGCAGGAAACTACTTTTGCACTTGTATTAGTGTGGAAAAAACAATTTTTGCACTTGTGATAGTGTTGAAAAAACACTTTTCGCACTTGTGTTAGTGTTGAAAAACCGCTTTTCGCACTTGGTTTGGTGCAGGAAACCACTTTTGCACCTGTATTAGTGTGGAAAAAACACTTTTTGCACTTGTGATAGTGTTGAAAAACCACTTTTCGCACTTGTGCTAGTGTTGAAAAACCACTTTTCGCACTTGTGTTGGTGCAGGAAACCACATTTGCACTTGTATTAGTGTGGAAAAAACACTTTTTGCACTTGTGATAGTGTTGAAAAACCACTTTTCGCACTTGTGTTAGTGTTGAAAAACTACCTTTCGCACTTGTGTTGGTGCAGGAAACCACTTTTGCACTTGTGATAGTGTTGAAAAACCACTTTTCGCACTTGTGTTAGTGTTGAAAAACCACTTTTCGTACTTGTGTTGGTGCAGGAAACCACTTTTGCACTTGTATTAGTGTGGAAAAACCACTTTTCGCACTTGTGTTGGTGCAGGAAACCACTTTTGCACTTATATTAGTGTGGAAAAAACACTTTTCGCACTTGTGTTAGTGTTGAAAAACCACTTTTAGCACTTGTGTTAGTGTTGAAAAACCACTTTTCGCACTTGTGTTGGTGCAGGAAACCACTTTTGCACTTGTATTAGAGTGGAAAAACCACTTTTTGCACTTGTGATAGTGTTGAAAAACCACTTTTCACACTTGTGTTAGTGTTGAAAAACCACGTTTCGCACTTGTGTTGGTGCAGGAAACCACTTTTGCACTTGTATTAGTGTGGAAAAAACACTTTTCGCACTTGTGTTAGTGTTGAAAAACCACTTTTCGCACTTGTGTTAGTGTTGAAAAACCACTTTTTGCACTTGTGTTGGTGCAGGAAACCACTTTTGCACTTGTATTCGTGTGGAAAAAACACTTTTTGCACTTGTGATAGTGTTGAAAAACCACTTTTCGCACTTGTGTTAGTGTTGAAAAACCACTTTTCGCACTTGTGTTCGTGTTGAAAAACCACTTTTCGCACTTGTGTTGGTGCAGGAAACCACTTTTGCACTTGTATTAGTGTGGAAAAAACACTTTTTGCACTTGTGATAGTGTTGAAAAACCACTTCTCACACTTATGTTGGTGCAGGAAACCACTTTTGCACTTGTATTAGTGTGGAAAAAACACTTTTCGCACTTGTGTTAGTGTTGAAAAACCACTTTTCGCACTTGTGTTAGTGTTGAAAAACCACTTTTCGCACTTGTGTTAGTGTTGAAAAACCACTTTTCGCACTTGTGTTGGTGCAGTAAACCACTTTTGCACTTGTATTAGTGTGGAAAAAACACTTTTTGCACTTGTGATAGTGTTGAAAAACCACTTTTCGCACTTGTGTTAGTGTTGAAAAACCTCTTTTCGCACTTGTGTTAGTGTTGAAAAACCACTTTTCGCACTTGTGTTGGTGCAGGAAACCACTTTTGCACTTGTATTAGTGTGGAAAAACCACTTTTTGCACTTGTGATAGTGTTGAAAAACCACTTTTCGCACCTGTGTTAGTGTTGAAAAACCACTTTTTGCACTTGTGTTAGTGTTGAAAAACCACTTTTCGCACTTGTGTTGGTGCAGGATACCACTTTTGCACTTGTATTAGTGCGGAAAAAACACTTTTTGCACTTGTGATAGTGTTGAAAAACCACTTTTCGCACTTGTGTTAGTGTTGAAAAACCACTTTTCGCACTTGTGTTGGTGCAGGAAACCACTTTTGCACTTGTATTAGTGTGGAAAAAACACTTTTCGCACTTGTGTTAGTGTTGAAAAACCACTTTTCGCACTTGTGTTAGTGTTGAAAAACCACTTTTCGCACTTGTTTTGGTGCAGGAAACCACTTTTGCACTTGTATTAGTGTGGAAAAACCACTTTTCGCACTTGTGTTAGTGTTGAAAAACCACTTTTCACACTTGTGTTAGTGTTGAAAAACCACTTTTAGCACTTGTGTTAGTGTTGAAAAACCACTTTTCGCACTTGCGTTGGTGCAGGAAACCACTTTTGCACTTGTATTAGTGTGGAAAAAACACTTTTTGCACTTGTGATAGTGTTGAAAAACCACTTTTCACACTTGTGTTAGTGTTGAAAAACCACCTTTCGCACTTGTGTTGGTGCAGGAAACCACTTTTGCACTTGTATTAGTGTGGAAAAACCACTTTTCGCACTTGTGTTAGTGTTGAAAAACCACTTTTCGCACTTGTGTTAGTGTTGAAAAACCACTTTTTGCACTTGTGTTGGTGCAGGAAACCACTTTTGCACTTGTATTAGTGTGGAAAAAACACCTTTTGCACTTGTGATAGTGTTGAAAAACCACTTTTCGCACTTGTGTTGGTGTTGAAAAACCACTTTTCGCACTTGTGTTAGTGTTGAAAAACCACTTTTCGCACTTGTGTTGGTGCAGGAAACCACTTTTGCACTTGTGTTAGTGTTGAAAAACCACTTTTCGCACATGTGTTGGTGCAGGAAACCACATTTGCACTTGTATAAGTGTGGGAAAAAACACTTTTTGCACTTGTGATAGTGTTGAAAAACCACTTTTTGCATTTGTGTTAGTGTTGAAAAACCACTTTTCGCACTTGTGTTAGTGTTGAAAAACCACTTTTCGCACTTGTGTTGGTGCAGGAAACCACTTTTGCACTTGTATTAGTGTGGAAAAACCACTTTTTGCACTTGTGATAGTGTTGAAAAACCACTTTTCGCACCTGTGTTAGTGTTGAAAAACCACTTTTCGCACTTGTGTTAGTGTTGAAAAAACACTTTTCGCACTTGTGTTGGTGCAGGATACCACTTTTGCACTTGTATTAGTGCGGAAAAAACACTTTTTGCACTTGTGATAGTGTTGAAAAACCACTTTTCGTACTTGTGTTAGTGTTGAAAAACCACTTTTCGCACTTGTGTTGGTGCAGGAAACCACTTTTGCACTTGTATTAGTGTGGAAAAACCACTTTTCGCACTTGTGTTAGTGTTGAAAAACCACTTTTCGCACTTGTGTTGGTGCAGGAAACCACTTTTGCACTTGTATTAATGTGGAAAAAACACTTTTTGCACTTGTGATAGTGTTGAAAAACCACTTTTCGCACTTGTGTTAGTGTTGAAAAACCACTTTTAGCACTTGTGTTGGTGCAGGAAACCACTTTTGCACTTGTATTAGTGTGGAAAAAACACTTTTTGCACTTGTGATAGTGTTGAAAAACCACTTTTTGCACTTGTGTTATTGTTGAAAAACCACTTTTCGCACTTGTGTTGGTGCAGGAAACCACTTTTGCACTTGTATTAGTGTGGAAAAACCACTTTTCGCACTTGTGTTAGTGTTGAAAAACCACTTTTCGCACTTGTGTTAGTGTTGAATAACCACTTTTCGCACTTGTGTTGGTGCAGGAAACCACTTTTGCACTTGTATTAGTGTGGAAAAAACACTTTTCGCACTTGTGTTAGTGTTGAAAAACCACTTTTCGCACTTGTGTTAGTGTTGAAAAACCACTTTTCGCACTTGTGTTGGTGCAGGAAACCACTTTTGCACTTGTATTAGTGTGGAAAAACCACTTTTCGCACTTGTGTTAGTGTTGAAAAACCACTTTTCGCACTTGTGTTAGGGTTGAATAACCACTTTTCGCACTTGTGTTGGTGCAGGAAACCACTTTTGCACTTGTATTAGTGTGGAAAAACCACTTTTCGCACTTGTGTTAGTGTTGAAAAACCACTTTTCGCACTTGTGTTAGTGTTGAAAAACCACTTTTCGCACTTGTGTTGGTGCAGGATACCACTTTTGCACTTGTATTAGTGCGGAAAAAACACTTTTTGCACTTGTGATAGTGTTGAAAAACCACTTTTCGTACTTGTGTTAGTGTTGAAAAACCACTTTTCGCACTTGTGTTAGTGTTGAAAAACCACTTTTCGCACTTGTGTTGGTGCAGGAAACCACTTTTGCACTTGTATTAGTGTGGAAAAAACACTTTTCGCACTTGTGTTAGTGTTGAAAAACCACTTTTCGCACTTGTGTTAGTGTTGAAAAACCACTTTTCGCACTTGTTTTGGTGCAGGAAACCACTTTTGCACTTGTATTAGTGTGGAAAAACCACTTTTCGCACTTGTGTTAGTGTTGAAAAACCACTTTTCGCACTTGTGTTAGTGTTGAAAAACCACTTTTAGCACTTGTGTTAGTGTTGAAAAACCACTTTTCGCACTTGCGTTGGTGCAGGAAACCACTTTTGCACTTGTATTAGTGTGGAAAAAACACTTTTTGCACTTGTGATAGTGTTGAAAAACCACTTTTCACACTTGTGTTAGTGTTGAAAAACCACCTTTCGCACTTGTGTTGGTGCAGGAAACCACTTTTGCACTTGTATTAGTGTGGAAAAACCACTTTTCGCACTTGTGTTAGTGATGAAAAACCACTTTTTGCACTTGTGTTGGTGCAGGAAACCACTTTTGCACTTGTATTAGTGTGGAAAAAACACTTTTTGCACTTGTGATAGTGTTGAAAAAACACTTTTCGCACTTGTGTTAGTGTTGAAAAACCACTTTTCGCACTTGTGTTAGTGTTGAAAAACCACTTTTCGCACTTGTGTTGGTGCAGGAAACCACTTTTGCACTTGTATTAGTGTGGAAAAAACACTTTTTGCACTTGTGATAGTGTTGAAAAACCACTTTTCGCACTTGTGTTAGTGTTGAAAAACCACTTTTCGCACTTGTGTTAGTGTTGAAAAACCACTTTTCGCACTTGTGTTGGTGCAGGAAACCACATTTGCACTTGTATTAGTGTGGAAAAAACCACTTTTTGCACTTGTGATAGTGTTGAAAAACCACTTTTCGCACTTGTGTTAGTGTTGAAAAACCACCTTTCGCACTTGTGTTGGTGCAGGAAACCACTTTTGCACTTGTATTAGTGTGGAAAAACCACTTTTCGCACTTGTGTTAGTGTTGAAGAACCACTTTTCGCACTTGTGTTAGTGCTGAAAAACCACTTTTCGCACTTGTGTTGGTGCAGAAAACCACTTTTGCACTTGTATTAGTGTGGAAAAAACACTTTTTGCACTTGTGATAGTGTTGAAAAACCACTTTTCGCACTTGTGTTAGTGTTGAAAAACCACTTTTCGCACTTGTGTTGGTGCAGGAAACCACTTTTGCACTTGTATTAGTGTGGAAAAAACACTTTTTGCACTTGTGATAGTGTTGAAAAACCACTTTTCGCACCTGTGTTAGTGTTGAGAAACCACTTTTCGCACTTGTGTTAGTGTTGAAAAACCACTTTTCGCACTTGTGTTGGTGCAGGAAACCACTTTTGCACTTGTATTAGTGTGGAAAAACCACTTTTTGCACTTGTGATAGTGTTGAAAAACCACTTTTAGCACTTGTGTTAGTGTTGAAAAACCACTTTTCGCACTTGTGTTGGTGCAGGAAACCACTTTTGCACTTGTATTAGTGTGGAAAAAACACTTTTTGCACTTGTGATAGTGTTGAAAAACCACTTTTCACACTTGTGTTAGTGTTGAAAAACCACGTTTCGCACTTGTGTTGGTGCAGGAAACCACTTTTGCACTTGTATTAGTGCGGAAAAAACACTTTTTGCACTTGTGATAGTGTTGAAAAACCACTTTTCGCACTTGTGTTAGTGTTGAAAAACCACTTTTCGCACTTGTGTTGGTGCAGGAAACCACTTTTGCACTTGTATTAGTGTGGAAAAAACACTTTTCGCACTTGTGTTAGTGTTGAAAAACCACTTTTCGCACTTGTGTTAGTGTTGAAAAACCACTTTTCGCACTTGTTTTGGTGCAGGAAACCACTTTTGCACTTGTATTAGTGTGGAAAAACCACTTTTCGCACTTGTGTTAGTGTTGAAAAACCACTTTTCACACTTGTGTTAGTGTTGAAAAACCACTTTTAGCACTTGTGTTAGTGTTGAAAAACCACTTTTCGCACTTGCGTTGGTGCAGGAAACCACTTTTGCACTTGTATTAGTGTGGAAAAAACACTTTTTGCACTTGTGATAGTGTTGAAAAACCACTTTTCACACTTGTGTTAGTGTTGAAAAACCACCTTTCGCACTTGTGTTGGTGCAGGAAACCACTTTTGCACTTGTATTAGTGTGGAAAAACCACTTTTCGCACTTGTGTTAGTGTTGAAAAACCACTTTTCGCACTTGTGTTAGTGTTGAAAAACCACTTTTTGCACTTGTGTTGGTGCAGGAAACCACTTTTGCACTTGTATTAGTGTGGAAAAAACACCTTTTGCACTTGTGATAGTGTTGAAAAACCACTTTTCGCACTTGTGTTGGTGTTGAAAAACCACTTTTCGCACTTGTGTTAGTGTTGAAAAACCACTTTTCGCACTTGTGTTGGTGGAGGAAACCACTTTTGCACTTGTGTTAGTGTTGAAAAACCACTTTTTGCACTTGTGATAGTGTTGAAAAACCACTTTTCGCACCTGTGTTAGTGTTGAAAAACCACTTTTCGCACTTGTGTTAGTGTTGAAAAAACACTTTTCGCACTTGTGTTGGTGCAGGATACCACTTTTGCACTTGTATTAGTGCGGAAAAAACACTTTTTGCACTTGTGATAGTGTTGAAAAACCACTTTTCGTACTTGTGTTAGTGTTGAAAAACCACTTTTCGCACTTGTGTTGGTGCAGGAAACCACTTTTGCACTTGTATTAGTGTGGAAAAACCACTTTTCGCACTTGTGTTAGTGTTGAAAAACCACTTTTCGCACTTGTGTTGGTGCAGGAAACCACTTTTGCACTTGTATTAATGTGGAAAAAACACTTTTTGCACTTGTGATAGTGTTGAAAAACCACTTTTCGCACTTGTGTTAGTGTTGAAAAACCACTTTTAGCACTTGTGTTGGTGCAGGAAACCACTTTTGCACTTGTATTAGTGTGGAAAAAACACTTTTTGCACTTGTGATAGTGTTGAAAAACCACTTTTTGCACTTGTGTTATTGTTGAAAAACCACTTTTCGCACTTGTGTTGGTGCAGGAAACCACTTTTGCACTTGTATTAGTGTGGAAAAACCACTTTTCGCACTTGTGTTAGTGTTGAAAAACCACTTTTCGCACTTGTGTTAGTGTTGAATAACCACTTTTCGCACTTGTGTTGGTGCAGGAAACCACTTTTGCACTTGTATTAGTGTGGAAAAAACACTTTTCGCACTTGTGTTAGTGTTGAAAAACCACTTTTCGCACTTGTGTTAGTGTTGAAAAACCACTTTTCGCACTTGTGTTGGTGCAGGAAACCACTTTTGCACTTGTATTAGTGTGGAAAAACCACTTTTCGCACTTGTGTTAGTGTTGAAAAACCACTTTTCGCACTTGTGTTAGGGTTGAATAACCACTTTTCGCACTTGTGTTGGTGCAGGAAACCACTTTTGCACTTGTATTAGTGTGGAAAAACCACTTTTCGCACTTGTGTTAGTGTTGAAAAACCACTTTTCGCACTTGTGTTAGTGTTGAAAAACCACTTTTCGCACTTGTGTTGGTGCAGGATACCACTTTTGCACTTGTATTAGTGCGGAAAAAACACTTTTTGCACTTGTGATAGTGTTGAAAAACCACTTTTCGTACTTGTGTTAGTGTTGAAAAACCACTTTTCGCACTTGTGTTAGTGTTGAAAAACCACTTTTCGCACTTGTGTTGGTGCAGGAAACCACTTTTGCACTTGTATTAGTGTGGAAAAAACACTTTTCGCACTTGTGTTAGTGTTGAAAAACCACTTTTCGCACTTGTGTTAGTGTTGAAAAACCACTTTTCGCACTTGTTTTGGTGCAGGAAACCACTTTTGCACTTGTATTAGTGTGGAAAAACCACTTTTCGCACTTGTGTTAGTGTTGAAAAACCACTTTTCGCACTTGTGTTAGTGTTGAAAAACCACTTTTAGCACTTGTGTTAGTGTTGAAAAACCACTTTTCGCACTTGCGTTGGTGCAGGAAACCACTTTTGCACTTGTATTAGTGTGGAAAAAACACTTTTTGCACTTGTGATAGTGTTGAAAAACCACTTTTCACACTTGTGTTAGTGTTGAAAAACCACCTTTCGCACTTGTGTTGGTGCAGGAAACCACTTTTGCACTTGTATTAGTGTGGAAAAACCACTTTTCGCACTTGTGTTAGTGATGAAAAACCACTTTTTGCACTTGTGTTGGTGCAGGAAACCACTTTTGCACTTGTATTAGTGTGGAAAAAACACTTTTTGCACTTGTGATAGTGTTGAAAAAACACTTTTCGCACTTGTGTTAGTGTTGAAAAACCACTTTTCGCACTTGTGTTAGTGTTGAAAAACCACTTTTCGCACTTGTGTTGGTGCAGGAAACCACTTTTGCACTTGTATTAGTGTGGAAAAAACACTTTTTGCACTTGTGATAGTGTTGAAAAACCACTTTTCGCACTTGTGTTAGTGTTGAAAAACCACTTTTCGCACTTGTGTTAGTGTTGAAAAACCACTTTTCGCACTTGTGTTGGTGCAGGAAACCACATTTGCACTTGTATTAGTGTGGAAAAAACCACTTTTTGCACTTGTGATAGTGTTGAAAAACCACTTTTCGCACTTGTGTTAGTGTTGAAAAACCACCTTTCGCACTTGTGTTGGTGCAGGAAACCACTTTTGCACTTGTATTAGTGTGGAAAAACCACTTTTCGCACTTGTGTTAGTGTTGAAGAACCACTTTTCGCACTTGTGTTAGTGCTGAAAAACCACTTTTCGCACTTGTGTTGGTGCAGAAAACCACTTTTGCACTTGTATTAGTGTGGAAAAAACACTTTTTGCACTTGTGATAGTGTTGAAAAACCACTTTTCGCACTTGTGTTAGTGTTGAAAAACCACTTTTCGCACTTGTGTTGGTGCAGGAAACCACTTTTGCACTTGTATTAGTGTGGAAAAAACACTTTTTGCACTTGTGATAGTGTTGAAAAACCACTTTTCGCACCTGTGTTAGTGTTGAGAAACCACTTTTCGCACTTGTGTTAGTGTTGAAAAACCACTTTTCGCACTTGTGTTGGTGCAGGAAACCACTTTTGCACTTGTATTAGTGTGGAAAAACCACTTTTTGCACTTGTGATAGTGTTGAAAAACCACTTTTAGCACTTGTGTTAGTGTTGAAAAACCACTTTTCGCACTTGTGTTGGTGCAGGAAACCACTTTTGCACTTGTATTAGTGTGGAAAAAACACTTTTTGCACTTGTGATAGTGTTGAAAAACCACTTTTCACACTTGTGTTAGTGTTGAAAAACCACGTTTCGCACTTGTGTTGGTGCAGGAAACCACTTTTGCACTTGTATTAGTGTGGAAAAAACACTTTTCGCACTTGTGTTAGTGTTGAAAAACCACTTTTCGCACTTGTGTTAGTGTTGAAAAACCACTTTTTGCACTTGTGTTGGTGCAGGAAACCACTTTTGCACTTGTATTCGTGTGGAAAAAACACTTTTTGCACTTGTGATAGTGTTGAAAAACCACTTTTCGCACTTGTGTTAGTGTTGAAAAACCACGTTTCGCACTTGTGTTCGTGTTGAAAAACCACTTTTCGCACTTGTGTTGGTGCAGGAAACCACTTTTGCACTTGTATTAGTGTGGAAAAAACACTTTTTGCACTTGTGATAGTGTTGAAAAACCACTTTTCACACTTATGTTGGTGCAGGAAACCACTTTTGCACTTGTATTAGTGTGGAAAAAACACTTTTCGCACTTGTGTTAGTGTTGAAAAACCACTTTTCGCACTTGTGTTAGTGTTGAAAAACCACTTTTTGCACTTGTGTTGGTGCAGGAAACCACTTTTGCACTTGTATTCGTGTGGAAAAAACACTTTTTGCACTTGTGATAGTGTTGAAAAACCACTTTTCGCACTTGTGTTAGTGTTGAAAAACCACTTTTCGCACTTGTGTTCGTGTTGAAAAACCACTTTTCACACTTGTGTTGGTGCAGGAAACCACTTTTGCACTTGTATTAGTGTGGAAAAAACACTTTTCGCACTTGTGTTAGTGTTGAAAAACCACTTTTCGCACTTGTGTTGAAAAACCACTTTTCGCACTTGTGTTGGTGCAGGAAACCACATTTGCACTTGTATTAGTGTGGAAAAAACACTTTTTGCACTTGTGATAGTGTTGAAAAACCACTTTTCGCACTTGTGTTAGTGTTGAAAAACTACCTTTCGCACTTGTGTTGGTGCAGGAAACCACTTTTGCACTTGTGATAGTGTTGAAAAACCACTTTTCGCACTTGTGTTAGTGTTGAAAAACCACTTTTCGTACTTGTGTTGGTGCAGGAAACCACTTTTGCACTTGTATTAGTGTGGAAAAACCACTTTTCGCACTTGTGTTGGTGCAGGAAACCACTTTTGCACTTGTATTAGTGTGGAAAAACCACTTTTTGCACTTGTGATAGTGTTGAAAAACCACTTTTCGCACCTGTGTTAGTGTTGAAAAACCACTTTTCGCACTTGTGTTAGTGTTGAAAAACCACTTTTCGCACTTGTGTTGGTGCAGGATACCACTTTTGCACTTGTATTAGTGCGGAAAAACACTTTTTGCACTTGTGATAGTGTTGAAAAACCACTTTTCGTACTTGTGTTAGTGTTGAAAAACCACTTTTCGCACTTGTGTTGGTGGAGGAAACCACTTTTGCACTTGTATTAGTGTGGAAAAACCACTTTTCGCACTTGTGTTAGTGTTGAAAAACCACTTTTCGCACTTGTGTTGGTGCAGGAACCCACTTTTGCACTTGTATTAGTGTGGAAAAAACACTTTTTGCACTTGTGATAGTGTTGAAAAACCACTCTTCGCACTTGTGTTAGTGTTGAAAAACCACTTTTCGCACTTGTGTTGGTGCAGGAAACCACTTTTGCACTTGTATTAGTGTGGAAAAAACACTTATTGCACTTGTATTAGTGTGGAAAAAATACTTTTCGCACTTGTGTTAGTGTTGAAAAACCACTTTTCGCACTTGTGTTAGTGTTGAAAAACCACTTTTCGCACTTGTGTTGGTGTGGAAAAAACACTTTTTGCCCTTGTATTAGTGTGGAAAAAACACTTTTTGCACTTGTGATAGTGTTAAAAAAACACTTTTCGCACTTGTGTTAGTGTTGAAAAACCAGTTTTCGCACTTGTGTTAGTGTTGAAAAACCACTTTTTGCACTTGTGTTGGTGCAGGAAACCACTTTTGCACTTGTATTAGTGTGGAAAAAACACTTTTGGCACTTGCATTAGTGTGGAAAAAACACTTTTCGCACTTGTGTTAGTGTTGAAAAACCACTTTTTGCACTTGTGTTGGTGCAGGAAACCACTTTTGCACTTGTATTAGTGTGGAAAAAACACTTTTGGCACTTGCATTAGTGTGGAAAAAACACTTTTCGCACTTGTGTTAGTGTTGAAAAACCACTTTTCGCACTTGTGTTGGTGCAGGAAACCACTTTTGCACTTGTATTAGTGTTGAAAAACCACTTTTCGCACTTGTGTTAGTGTTGAAAAACCGCTTTTTCGCACTTGGGTTGGTGCAGGAAACCACTTTTGCACCTGTATTAGTGTGGAAAAAACACTTTTTGCACTTGTGATAGTGTTGAAAAACCACTTTTCGCACTTGTGCTAGTGTTGAAAAACCACTTTTCGCACTTGTGTTGGTGCAGGAAACCACATTTGCACTTGTATTAGTGTGGAAAAAACACTTTTTGCACTTGTGATAGTGTTGAAAAACCACTTTTCGCACTTGTGTTAGTGTTGAAAAACTACCTTTCGCACTTGTGTTGGTGCAGGAAACCACTTTTGCACTTGTGATAGTGTTGAAAAACCACTTTTCGCACTTGTGTTAGTGTTGAAAAACCACTTTTCGTACTTGTGTTGGTGCAGGAAACCACTTTTGCACTTGTATTAGTGTGGAAAAACCACTTTTCGCACTTGTGTTGGTGCAGGAAACCACTTTTGCACTTATATTAGTGTGGAAAAAACACTTTTCGCACTTGTGTTAGTGTTGAAAAACCACTTTTAGCACTTGCGTTAGTGTTGAAAAACCACTTTTCGCACTTGTGTTGGTGCAGGAAACCACTTTTGCACTTGTATTAGTGTGGAAAAAACACTTTTTGCACTTGTGATAGTGTTGAAAAACCACTTTTTACACTTGTGTTAGTGTTGAAAAACCACGTTTCGCACTTGTGTTGGTGCAGGAAACCACTTTTGCACTTGTATTAGTGTGGAAAAAACACTTTTCGCACTTGTGTTAGTGTTTAAAAACCACTTTTCGCACTTGTGTTAGTGTTGAAAAACCACTTTTTGCACTTGTGTTGGTGCAGGAAACCACTTTTGCACTTGTATTCGTGTGGAAAAAACACTTTTTGCACTTGTGGTAGTGTTGAAAAACCACTTTTCGCACTTGTGTTAGTGTTGAAAAACCACTTTTCGCACTTGTGTTCGTGTTGAAAAACCACTTTTCGCACTTGTGTTGGTGCAGGAAACCACTTTTGCACTTGTATTAGTGTGGAAAAAACACTTTTTGCACTTGTGATAGTGTTGAAAAACCACTTTTCACACTTATGTTGGTGCAGGAAACCACTTTTGCACTTGTATTAGTGTGGAAAAAACACTTTTCGCACTTGTGTTAGTGTTGAAAAACCACTTTTCGCACTTGTGTTAGTGTTGAAAAACCACTTTTTGCACTTGTGTTGGTGCAGGAAACCACTTTTGCACTTGTATTCGTGTGGAAAAAACACTTTTTGCACTTGTGATAGTGTTGAAAAACCACTTTTCGCACTTGTGTTAGTGTTGAAAAACCACTTTTCGCACTTGTGTTCGTGTTGAAAAACCACTTTTCGCACTTGTGTTGGTGCAGGAAACCACTTTTGCACTTGTATTAGTGTGGAAAAAACACTTTTCGCACTTGTGTTAGTGTTGAAAAACCACTTTTCGCACTTGTGTTGAAAAACCACTTTTCGCACTTGTGTTGGTGCAGGAAACCACATTTGCACTTGTATTAGTGTGGAAAAAACACTTTTTGCACTTGTGATAGTGTTGAAAAACCACTTTTTGCACTTGTGTTAGTGTTGAAAAACTACCTTTCGCACTTGTGTTGGTGCAGGAAACCACTTTTGCACTTGTGATAGTGTTGAAAAACCACTTTTCGCACTTGTGTTAGTGTTGAAAAACCACTTTTCGTACTTGTGTTGGTGCAGGAAACCACTTTTGCACTTGTATTAGTGTGGAAAAACCACTTTTCGCACTTGTGTTGGTGCAGGAAACCACTTTTGCACTTATATTAGTGTGGAAAAAACACTTTTCGCACTTGTGTTAGTGTTGAAAAACCACTTTTAGCACTTGTGTTAGTGTTGAAAAACCACTTTTCGCACTTGTGTTGGTGCAGGAAACCACTTTTGCACTTGTATTAGTGTGGAAAAAACACTTTTTGCACTTGTGATAGTGTTGAAAAACCACTTTTCACACTTATGTTAGTGTTGAAAAACCACGTTTCGCACTTGTGTTGGTGCAGGAAACCACTTTTGCACTTGTATTAGTGTGGAAAAAACACTTTTCGCACTTGTGTTAGTGTTGAAAAAGCACTTTTCGCACTTGTGTTAGTGTTGAAAAACCACTTTTTGCACTTGTGTTGGTGCAGGAAACCACTTTGCACTTGTATTCGTGTGGAAAAAACACTTTTTGCACTTGTGATAGTGTTGAAAAACCACTTTTCGCACTTGTGTTAGTGTTGAAAAACCACTTTTCGCACTTGTGTTCGTGTTGAAAAACCACTTTTCGCACTTGTGTTGGTGCAGGAAACCACTTTTGCACTTGTATTAGTGTGGAAAAAACACTTTTCGCACTTGTGTTAGTGTTGAAAAACCACTTTTCGCACTTGTGTAAGTGTTGAAAAACCACTTTTCGCACTTGTGTTGGTGCAGGAAACCACATTTGCACTTGTATTAGTGTGGAAAAAACACTTTTTGCACTTGTGATAGTGTTGAAAAACCACTTTTCGCACTTGTGTTAGTGTTGAAAAACCACTTTTCGCACTTGTGTTAGTGTTGAAAAACCACTTTTTGCACTTGTGTTAGTGTTGAAAAACCACTTTTCGCACTTGTGTTGGTGCAGGAAACCACTTTTGCACTTGTATTAGTGTGGAAAAAACACTTTTTGCACTTGTGATAGTGTTGAAAAACCACTTTTCGCACTTGTGTTAGTGTTGAAAAAACACTTTTCGCACTTGTGTTGGTGCAGGAAACCACTTTTGCACTTGTATTAGTGTGGAAAAACCACTTTTCGCACTTGTGTTGGTGTTGAAAAACCACTTTTCGCACTTGTGTTGGTGTTGAAAAACCACTTTTAGCACTTGTATTAGTGTTGAAAAACCACTTTTCGCACTTGTGTTGGTGCAGTAAACCACTTTTGCACTTGTATTAGTGTGGAAAAAACACTTTTTGCACTTGTGATAGTGTTGAAAAACCACTTTTCACACTTATGTTGGTGCAGGAAACCACTTTTGCACTTGTATTAGTGTGGAAAAAACACTTTTCGCACTTGTGTTAGTGTTGAAAAACCACTTTTCGCACTTGTGTTAGTGTTGAAAAACCACTTTTTGCACTTGTGTTGGTGCAGGAAACCACTTTTGCACTTGTATTCGTGTGGAAAAAACACTTTTTGCACTTGTGATAGTGTTGAAAAACCACTTTTCACACTTGTGTTCGTGTTGAAAAACCACTTTTCGCACTTGTGTTGGTGCAGGAAACCACTTTTGCACTTGTATTAGTGTGGAAAAAACACTTTTTGCACTTGTGATAGTGTTGAAAAACCACTTTTTGCACTTGTGTTAGTGTTGAAAAACCACTTTTCGCACTTGTGTTCGTGCAGGAAACCACTTTTGCACTTGTATTAGTGTGGAAAAACCACTTTTCGCACTTGTGTTAGTGTTGAAAAACCACTTTTCGCACTTGTGTTAGTGTTGAAAAACCACTTTTCGCACTTGTGTTGGTGCAGGAAACCACTTTTGCACTTGTAATAGTGTGGAAAAAACACATTTTGCACTTGTGATAGTGTTGAAAAACCACTTTTCGCACTTGTGTTAGTGTTGAAAAACCACTTTTCACACTTGTGTTGGTGCAGGAAACTACTTTTGCACTTGTATTAGTTTGGAAAAAACAATTTTTGCACTTGTGATAGTGTTGAAAAACCACTTTTCGCACTTGTGTTAGTGTTGAAAAACCGCTTTTCGCACTTGGATTGGTGCAGGAAACCACTTTTGCACCTGTATTAGTGTGGAAAAAACACTTTTTGCACTTGTGATAGTGTTGAAAAACCACTTTTCGTACTTGTGCTAGTGTTGAAAAACCACTTTTCGCACTTGTGTTGGTGCAGGAAACCACATTTGCACTTGTATTAGTGTGGAAAAAACACTTTTTGCACTTGTGATAGTGTTGAAAAACCACTTTTCGCACTTGTGTTAGTGTTGAAAAACTACCTTTCGCACTTGTGTTGTTGCAGGAAACCACTTTTGCACTTGTGATAGTGTTGAAAAACCACTTTTCGCACTTGTATTAGTGTGGAAAAACCACTTTTCGCACTTGTGTTGGTGCAGGAAACCACTTTTGCACTTATATTAGTGTGGAAAAAACACTTTTCGCACTTGTGTTAGTGTTGAAAAACCACTTTTCGCACTTGTGTTAGTGTTGAAAAACCACTTTTCGCACTTGTGTTGGTGCAGGAAACCACTTTTGCACTTGTATTAGTGTGGAAAAAACACTTTTTGCACTTGTGATAGTGTTGAAAAACGACTTTTTACACTTGTGTTAGTGTTGAAAAACCACGTTTCGCACTTGTGTTGGTGCAGGAAACCACTTTTGCACTTGTATTAGTGTGGAAAAAACACTTTTCGCACTTGTGTTAGTGTTTAAAAACCACTTTTCGCACTTGTGTTAGTGTTGAAAAACCACTTTTTGCACTTGTGTTGGTGCAGGAAACCACTTTTGCACTTGTATTCGTGTGGAAAAAACACTTTTTGCACTTGTGGTAGTGTTGAAAAACCACTTTTCGCACTTGTGTTAGTGTTGAAATACCACTTTTCGCACTTGTGTTCGTGTTGAAAAACCACTTTTCGCACTTGTGTTGGTGCAGGAAACCACTTTTGCACTTGTATTAGTGTGGAAAAAACACTTTTTGCACTTGTGATAGTGTTGAAAAACCACTTTTCACACTTATGTTGGTGCAGGAAACCACTTTTGCACTTGTATTAGTGTGGAAAAAACACTTTTCGCACTTGTGTTAGTGTTGAAAAACCACTTTTCGCACTTGTGTTAGTGTTGAAAAACAATTTTTGCACTTGTGTTGGTGCAGGAAACCACTTTTGCACTTGTATTCGTGTGGAAAAAACACTTTTTGCACTTGTGATAGTGTTGAAAAACCACTTTTCGCACTTGTGTTAGTGTTGAAAAACCACTTTTCGCACTTGTGTTCGTGTTGAAAAACCACTTTTCGCACTTGTGTTGGTGCAGGAAACCACTTTTGCACTTGTATTAGTGTGGAAAAAACACTTTTCGCACTTGTGTTAGTGTTGAAAAACCACTTTTCGCACTTGTGTTGAAAAACCACTTTTCGCACTTGTGTTGGTGCAGGAAACCACATTTGCACTTGTATTAGTGTGGAAAAAACACTTTTGCACTTGTGATAGTGTTGAAAAACCACTTTTCGCACTTGTGTTAGTGTTGAAAAACCACTTTTCGTACTTGTGTTGGTGCAGGAAACCACTTTTGCACTTGTATTAGTGTGGAAAAACCACTTTTCGCACTTGTGTTGGTGCAGGAAACCACTTTTGCACTTATATTAGTGTGGAAAAAACACTTTTCGCACTTGTGTTAGTGTTGAAAAACCACTTTTAGCACTTGTGTTAGTGTTGAAAAACCATTTTTCGCACTTGTGTTGGTGCAGGAAACCACTTTTGCACTTGTATTAGTGTGGAAAAAACACTTTTTGCACTTGTGATAGTGTTGAAAAACCACTTTTCACACTTGTGTTAGTGTTGAAAAACCACGTTTCGCACTTGTGTTGGTGCAGGAAACCACTTTTGCACTTGTATTAGTGTGGAAAAAACACTTTTCGCACTTGTGTTAGTGTTGAAAAAGCACTTTTCGCACTTGTGTTAGTGTTGAAAAACCACTTTTTGCACTTGTGTTGGTGCAGGAAACCACTTTGCACTTGTATTCGTGTGGAAAAAACACTTTTTGCACTTGTGATAGTGTTGAAAAACCACTTTTCGCACTTGTGTTAGTGTTGAAAAACCACTTTTCGCACTTGTGTTCGTGTTGAAAAACCACTTTTCGCACTTGTGTTGGTGCAGGAAACCACTTTTGCACTTGTATTAGTGTGGAAAAAACACTTTTCGCACTTGTGTTAGTGTTGAAAAACCACTTTTCGCACTTGTGTTAGTGTTGAAAAACCACTTTTCGCACTTGTGTTGGTGCAGGAAACCACATTTGCACTTGTATTAGTGTGGAAAAAACACTTTTTGCACTTGTGATAGTGTTGAAAAACCACTTTTCGCACTTGTGTTAGTGTTGAAAAACCACTTTTCGCACTTGTGTTAGTGTTGAAAAACCACTTTTTGCACTTGTGTTAGTGTTGAAAAACCACTTTTCGCACTTGTGTTGGTGCAGGAAACCACTTTTGCACTTGTATTAGTGTGGAAAAAACACTTTTTGCACTTGTGATAGTGTTGAAAAACCACTTTTCGCACTTGTGTTAGTGTTGAAAAAACACTTTTCGCACTTGTGTTGGTGCAGGAAACCACTTTTGCACTTGTATTAGTGTGGAAAAACCACTTTTCGCACTTGTGTTGGTGTTGAAAAACCACTTTTCGCACTTGTGTTGGTGTTGAAAAACCACTTTTAGCACTTGTATTAGTGTTGAAAAACCACTTTTCGCACTTGTGTTGGTGCAGGAAACCACTTTTGCACTTGTATTAGTGTGGAAAAAACAATTTTTGCACTTGTGATAGTGTTGAAAAACCACTTTTCGCACTTGTGTTAGTGTTGAAAAACCGCTTTTCGCACTTGGGTTGGTGCAGGAAACCACTTTTGCACCTGTATTAGTGTGGAAAAAACACTTTTTGCACTTGTGATAGTGTTGAAAAACCACTTTTCGCACTTGTGCTAGTGTTGAAAAACCACTTTTCGCACTTGTGTTGGTGCAGGAAACCACATTTGCACTTGTATTAGTGTGGAAAAAACACTTTTTGCACTTGTGATAGTGTTGAAAAACCACTTTTCGCACTTGTGTTAGTGTTGAAAAACTACCTTTCGCACTTGTGTTGGTGCAGGAAACCACTTTTGCACTTGTGATAGTGTTGAAAAACCACTTTTCGCACTTGTGTTAGTGTTGAAAAACCACTTTTCGTACTTGTGTTGGTGCAGGAAACCACTTTTGCACTTGTATTAGTGTGGAAAAACCACTTTTCGCACTTGTGTTGGTGCAGGAAACCACTTTTGCACTTATATTAGTGTGGAAAAAACACTTTTCGCACTTGTGTTAGTGTTGAAAAACCACTTTTAGCACTTGCGTTAGTGTTGAAAAACCACTTTTCGCACTTGTGTTGGTGCAGGAAACCACTTTTGCACTTGTATTAGTGTGGAAAAAACACTTTTTGCACTTGTGATAGTGTTGAAAAACCACTTTTTACACTTGTGTTAGTGTTGAAAAACCACGTTTCGCACTTGTGTTGGTGCAGGAAACCACTTTTGCACTTGTATTAGTGTGGAAAAAACACTTTTCGCACTTGTGTTAGTGTTTAAAAACCACTTTTCGCACTTGTGTTAGTGTTGAAAAACCACTTTTTGCACTTGTGTTGGTGCAGGAAACCACTTTTGCACTTGTATTCGTGTGGAAAAAACACTTTTTGCACTTGTGGTAGTGTTGAAAAACCACTTTTCGCACTTGTGTTAGTGTTGAAAAACCACTTTTCGCACTTGTGTTCGTGTTGAAAAACCACTTTTCGCACTTGTGTTGGTGCAGGAAACCACTTTTGCACTTGTATTAGTGTGGAAAAAACACTTTTTGCACTTGTGATAGTGTTGAAAAACCACTTTTCACACTTATGTTGGTGCAGGAAACCACTTTTGCACTTGTATTAGTGTGGAAAAAACACTTTTCGCACTTGTGTTAGTGTTGAAAAACCACTTTTCGCACTTGTGTTAGTGTTGAAAAACCACTTTTTGCACTTGTGTTGGTGCAGGAAACCACTTTTGCACTTGTATTCGTGTGGAAAAAACACTTTTTGCACTTGTGATAGTGTTGAAAAACCACTTTTCGCACTTGTGTTAGTGTTGAAAAACCACTTTTCGCACTTGTGTTCGTGTTGAAAAACCACTTTTCGCACTTGTGTTGGTGCAGGAAACCACTTTTGCACTTGTATTAGTGTGGAAAAAACACTTTTCGCACTTGTGTTAGTGTTGAAAAACCACTTTTCGCACTTGTGTTGAAAAACCACTTTTCGCACTTGTGTTGGTGCAGGAAACCACATTTGCACTTGTATTAGTGTGGAAAAAACACTTTTTGCACTTGTGATAGTGTTGAAAAACCACTTTTTGCACTTGTGTTAGTGTTGAAAAACTACCTTTCGCACTTGTGTTGGTGCAGGAAACCACTTTTGCACTTGTGATAGTGTTGAAAAACCACTTTTCGCACTTGTGTTAGTGTTGAAAAACCACTTTTCGTACTTGTGTTGGTGCAGGAAACCACTTTTGCACTTGTATTAGTGTGGAAAAACCACTTTTCGCACTTGTGTTGGTGCAGGAAACCACTTTTGCACTTATATTAGTGTGGAAAAAACACTTTTCGCACTTGTGTTAGTGTTGAAAAACCACTTTTAGCACTTGTGTTAGTGTTGAAAAACCACTTTTCGCACTTGTGTTGGTGCAGGAAACCACTTTTGCACTTGTATTAGTGTGGAAAAAACACTTTTTGCACTTGTGATAGTGTTGAAAAACCACTTTTCACACTTATGTTAGTGTTGAAAAACCACGTTTCGCACTTGTGTTGGTGCAGGAAACCACTTTTGCACTTGTATTAGTGTGGAAAAAACACTTTTCGCACTTGTGTTAGTGTTGAAAAAGCACTTTTCGCACTTGTGTTAGTGTTGAAAAACCACTTTTTGCACTTGTGTTGGTGCAGGAAACCACTTTGCACTTGTATTCGTGTGGAAAAAACACTTTTTGCACTTGTGATAGTGTTGAAAAACCACTTTTCGCACTTGTGTTAGTGTTGAAAAACCACTTTTCGCACTTGTGTTCGTGTTGAAAAACCACTTTTCGCACTTGTGTTGGTGCAGGAAACCACTTTTGCACTTGTATTAGTGTGGAAAAAACACTTTTCGCACTTGTGTTAGTGTTGAAAAACCACTTTTCGCACTTGTGTAAGTGTTGAAAAACCACTTTTCGCACTTGTGTTGGTGCAGGAAACCACATTTGCACTTGTATTAGTGTGGAAAAAACACTTTTTGCACTTGTGATAGTGTTGAAAAACCACTTTTCGCACTTGTGTTAGTGTTGAAAAACCACTTTTCGCACTTGTGTTAGTGTTGAAAAACCACTTTTTGCACTTGTGTTAGTGTTGAAAAACCACTTTTCGCACTTGTGTTGGTGCAGGAAACCACTTTTGCACTTGTATTAGTGTGGAAAAAACACTTTTTGCACTTGTGATAGTGTTGAAAAACCACTTTTCGCACTTGTGTTAGTGTTGAAAAAACACTTTTCGCACTTGTGTTGGTGCAGGAAACCACTTTTGCACTTGTATTAGTGTGGAAAAACCACTTTTCGCACTTGTGTTGGTGTTGAAAAACCACTTTTCGCACTTGTGTTGGTGTTGAAAAACCACTTTTAGCACTTGTATTAGTGTTGAAAAACCACTTTTCGCACTTGTGTTGGTGCAGTAAACCACTTTTGCACTTGTATTAGTGTGGAAAAAACACTTTTTGCACTTGTGATAGTGTTGAAAAACCACTTTTCACACTTATGTTGGTGCAGGAAACCACTTTTGCACTTGTATTAGTGTGGAAAAAACACTTTTCGCACTTGTGTTAGTGTTGAAAAACCACTTTTCGCACTTGTGTTAGTGTTGAAAAACCACTTTTTGCACTTGTGTTGGTGCAGGAAACCACTTTTGCACTTGTATTCGTGTGGAAAAAACACTTTTTGCACTTGTGATAGTGTTGAAAAACCACTTTTCACACTTGTGTTCGTGTTGAAAAACCACTTTTCGCACTTGTGTTGGTGCAGGAAACCACTTTTGCACTTGTATTAGTGTGGAAAAAACACTTTTTGCACTTGTGTTAGTGTTGAAAAACCACTTTTCGCACTTGTGTTAGTGTTGAAAAACCACTTTTCGCACTTGTGTTGGTGCAGGAAACCACTTTTGCACTTGTATTAGTGTGGAAAAAACACTTTTTGCACTTGTGATAGTGTTGAAAAACGACTTTTTACACTTGTGTTAGTGTTGAAAAACCACGTTTCGCACTTGTGTTGGTGCAGGAAACCACTTTTGCACTTGTATTAGTGTGGAAAAAACACTTTTCGCACTTGTGTTAGTGTTTAAAAACCACTTTTCGCACTTGTGTTAGTGTTGAAAAACCACTTTTTGCACTTGTGTTGGTGCAGGAAACCACTTTTGCACTTGTATTCGTGTGGAAAAAACACTTTTTGCACTTGTGGTAGTGTTGAAAAACCACTTTTCGCACTTGTGTTAGTGTTGAAATACCACTTTTCGCACTTGTGTTCGTGTTGAAAAACCACTTTTCGCACTTGTGTTGGTGCAGGAAACCACTTTTGCACTTGTATTAGTGTGGAAAAAACACTTTTTGCACTTGTGATAGTGTTGAAAAACCACTTTTCACACTTATGTTGGTGCAGGAAACCACTTTTGCACTTGTATTAGTGTGGAAAAAACACTTTTCGCACTTGTGTTAGTGTTGAAAAACCACTTTTCGCACTTGTGTTAGTGTTGAAAAACAATTTTTGCACTTGTGTTGGTGCAGGAAACCACTTTTGCACTTGTATTCGTGTGGAAAAAACACTTTTTGCACTTGTGATAGTGTTGAAAAACCACTTTTCGCACTTGTGTTAGTGTTGAAAAACCACTTTTCGCACTTGTGTTCGTGTTGAAAAACCACTTTTCGCACTTGTGTTGGTGCAGGAAACCACTTTTGCACTTGTATTAGTGTGGAAAAAACACTTTTCGCACTTGTGTTAGTGTTGAAAAACCACTTTTCGCACTTGTGTTGAAAAACCACTTTTCGCACTTGTGTTGGTGCAGGAAACCACATTTGCACTTGTATTAGTGTGGAAAAAACACTTTTGCACTTGTGATAGTGTTGAAAAACCACTTTTCGCACTTGTGTTAGTGTTGAAAAACCACTTTTCGTACTTGTGTTGGTGCAGGAAACCACTTTTGCACTTGTATTAGTGTGGAAAAACCACTTTTCGCACTTGTGTTGGTGCAGGAAACCACTTTTGCACTTATATTAGTGTGGAAAAAACACTTTTCGCACTTGTGTTAGTGTTGAAAAACCACTTTTAGCACTTGTGTTAGTGTTGAAAAACCATTTTTCGCACTTGTGTTGGTGCAGGAAACCACTTTTGCACTTGTATTAGTGTGGAAAAAACACTTTTTGCACTTGTGATAGTGTTGAAAAACCACTTTTCACACTTGTGTTAGTGTTGAAAAACCACGTTTCGCACTTGTGTTGGTGCAGGAAACCACTTTTGCACTTGTATTAGTGTGGAAAAAACACTTTTCGCACTTGTGTTAGTGTTGAAAAAGCACTTTTCGCACTTGTGTTAGTGTTGAAAAACCACTTTTTGCACTTGTGTTGGTGCAGGAAACCACTTTGCACTTGTATTCGTGTGGAAAAAACACTTTTTGCACTTGTGATAGTGTTGAAAAACCACTTTTCGCACTTGTGTTAGTGTTGAAAAACCACTTTTCGCACTTGTGTTCGTGTTGAAAAACCACTTTTCGCACTTGTGTTGGTGCAGGAAACCACTTTTGCACTTGTATTAGTGTGGAAAAAACACTTTTCGCACTTGTGTTAGTGTTGAAAAACCACTTTTCGCACTTGTGTTAGTGTTGAAAAACCACTTTTCGCACTTGTGTTGGTGCAGGATACCACATTTGCACTTGTATTAGTGTGGAAAAAACACTTTTTGCACTTGTGATAGTGTTGAAAAACCACTTTTCGCACTTGTGTTAGTGTTGAAAAACCACTTTTCGCACTTGTGTTAGTGTTGAAAAACCACTTTTTGCACTTGTGTTAGTGTTGAAAAACCACTTTTCGCACTTGTGTTGGTGCAGGAAACCACTTTTGCACTTGTATTAGTGTGGAAAAAACACTTTTTGCACTTGTGATAGTGTTGAAAAACCACTTTTCGCACTTGTGTTAGTGTTGAAAAAACACTTTTCGCACTTGTGTTGGTGCAGGAAACCACTTTTGCACTTGTATTAGTGTGGAAAAACCACTTTTCGCACTTGTGTTGGTGTTGAAAAACCACTTTTCGCACTTGTGTTGGTGTTGAAAAACCACTTTTAGCACTTGTATTAGTGTTGAAAAACCACTTTTCGCACTTGTGTTGGTGCAGGAAACCACTTTTGCACTTGTATTAGTGTGGAAAAAACAATTTTTGCACTTGTGATAGTGTTGAAAAACCACTTTTCGCACTTGTGTTAGTGTTGAAAAACCGCTTTTCGCACTTGGGTTGGTGCAGGAAACCACTTTTGCACCTGTATTAGTGTGGAAAAAACACTTTTTGCACTTGTGATAGTGTTGAAAAACCACTTTTCGCACTTGTGCTAGTGTTGAAAAACCACTTTTCGCACTTGTGTTGGTGCAGGAAACCACATTTGCACTTGTATTAGTGTGGAAAAAACACTTTTTGCACTTGTGATAGTGTTGAAAAACCACTTTTCGCACTTGTGTTAGTGTTGAAAAACTACCTTTCGCACTTGTGTTGGTGCAGGAAACCACTTTTGCACTTGTGATAGTGTTGAAAAACCACTTTTCGCACTTGTGTTAGTGTTGAAAAACCACTTTTCGTACTTGTGTTGGTGCAGGAAACCACTTTTGCACTTGTATTAGTGTGGAAAAACCACTTTTCGCACTTGTGTTGGTGCAGGAAACCACTTTTGCACTTATATTAGTGTGGAAAAAACACTTTTCGCACTTGTGTTAGTGTTGAAAAACCACTTTTAGCACTTGCGTTAGTGTTGAAAAACCACTTTTCGCACTTGTGTTGGTGCAGGAAACCACTTTTGCACTTGTATTAGTGTGGAAAAAACACTTTTTGCACTTGTGATAGTGTTGAAAAACCACTTTTTACACTTGTGTTAGTGTTGAAAAACCACGTTTCGCACTTGTGTTGGTGCAGGAAACCACTTTTGCACTTGTATTAGTGTGGAAAAAACACTTTTCGCACTTGTGTTAGTGTTTAAAAACCACTTTTCGCACTTGTGTTAGTGTTGAAAAACCACTTTTTGCACTTGTGTTGGTGCAGGAAACCACTTTTGCACTTGTATTCGTGTGGAAAAAACACTTTTTGCACTTGTGGTAGTGTTGAAAAACCACTTTTCGCACTTGTGTTAGTGTTGAAAAACCACTTTTCGCACTTGTGTTCGTGTTGAAAAACCACTTTTCGCACTTGTGTTGGTGCAGGAAACCACTTTTGCACTTGTATTAGTGTGGAAAAAACACTTTTTGCACTTGTGATAGTGTTGAAAAACCACTTTTCACACTTATGTTGGTGCAGGAAACCACTTTTGCACTTGTATTAGTGTGGAAAAAACACTTTTCGCACTTGTGTTAGTGTTGAAAAACCACTTTTCGCACTTGTGTTAGTGTTGAAAAACCACTTTTTGCACTTGTGTTGGTGCAGGAAACCACTTTTGCACTTGTATTCGTGTGGAAAAAACACTTTTTGCACTTGTGATAGTGTTGAAAAACCACTTTTCGCACTTGTGTTAGTGTTGAAAAACCACTTTTCGCACTTGTGTTCGTGTTGAAAAACCACTTTTCGCACTTGTGTTGGTGCAGGAAACCACTTTTGCACTTGTATTAGTGTGGAAAAAACACTTTTCGCACTTGTGTTAGTGTTGAAAAACCACTTTTCGCACTTGTGTTGAAAAACCACTTTTCGCACTTGTGTTGGTGCAGGAAACCACATTTGCACTTGTATTAGTGTGGAAAAAACACTTTTTGCACTTGTGATAGTGTTGAAAAACCACTTTTTGCACTTGTGTTAGTGTTGAAAAACTACCTTTCGCACTTGTGTTGGTGCAGGAAACCACTTTTGCACTTGTGATAGTGTTGAAAAACCACTTTTCGCACTTGTGTTAGTGTTGAAAAACCACTTTTCGTACTTGTGTTGGTGCAGGAAACCACTTTTGCACTTGTATTAGTGTGGAAAAACCACTTTTCGCACTTGTGTTGGTGCAGGAAACCACTTTTGCACTTATATTAGTGTGGAAAAAACACTTTTCGCACTTGTGTTAGTGTTGAAAAACCACTTTTAGCACTTGTGTTAGTGTTGAAAAACCACTTTTCGCACTTGTGTTGGTGCAGGAAACCACTTTTGCACTTGTATTAGTGTGGAAAAAACACTTTTTGCACTTGTGATAGTGTTGAAAAACCACTTTTCACACTTATGTTAGTGTTGAAAAACCACGTTTCGCACTTGTGTTGGTGCAGGAAACCACTTTTGCACTTGTATTAGTGTGGAAAAAACACTTTTCGCACTTGTGTTAGTGTTGAAAAAGCACTTTTCGCACTTGTGTTAGTGTTGAAAAACCACTTTTTGCACTTGTGTTGGTGCAGGAAACCACTTTGCACTTGTATTCGTGTGGAAAAAACACTTTTTGCACTTGTGATAGTGTTGAAAAACCACTTTTCGCACTTGTGTTAGTGTTGAAAAACCACTTTTCGCACTTGTGTTCGTGTTGAAAAACCACTTTTCGCACTTGTGTTGGTGCAGGAAACCACTTTTGCACTTGTATTAGTGTGGAAAAAACACTTTTCGCACTTGTGTTAGTGTTGAAAAACCACTTTTCGCACTTGTGTAAGTGTTGAAAAACCACTTTTCGCACTTGTGTTGGTGCAGGAAACCACATTTGCACTTGTATTAGTGTGGAAAAAACACTTTTTGCACTTGTGATAGTGTTGAAAAACCACTTTTCGCACTTGTGTTAGTGTTGAAAAACCACTTTTCGCACTTGTGTTAGTGTTGAAAAACCACTTTTTGCACTTGTGTTAGTGTTGAAAAACCACTTTTCGCACTTGTGTTGGTGCAGGAAACCACTTTTGCACTTGTATTAGTGTGGAAAAAACACTTTTTGCACTTGTGATAGTGTTGAAAAACCACTTTTCGCACTTGTGTTAGTGTTGAAAAAACACTTTTCGCACTTGTGTTGGTGCAGGAAACCACTTTTGCACTTGTATTAGTGTGGAAAAACCACTTTTCGCACTTGTGTTGGTGTTGAAAAACCACTTTTCGCACTTGTGTTGGTGTTGAAAAACCACTTTTAGCACTTGTATTAGTGTTGAAAAACCACTTTTCGCACTTGTGTTGGTGCAGTAAACCACTTTTGCACTTGTATTAGTGTGGAAAAAACACTTTTTGCACTTGTGATAGTGTTGAAAAACCACTTTTCGCACTTGTGTTGGTGCAGGAAACCACTTTTGCACTTGTATTAGTGTGGAAAAAACACTTTTTGCACTTGTGATAGTGTTGAAAAACCACTTTTTACACTTGTGTTAGTGTTGAAAAACCACTTTTCGCACTTGTGTTCGTGCAGGAAACCACTTTTGCACTTGTATTAGTGTGGAAAAACCACTTTTCGCACTTGTGTTAGTGTTGAAAAACCACTTTTCGCACTTGTGTTAGTGTTGAAAAACCACTTTTCGCACTTGTGTTGGTGCAGGAAACCACTTTTGCACTTGTAATAGTGTGGAAAAAACACATTTTGCACTTGTGATAGTGTTGAAAAACCACTTTTCGCACTTGTGTTAGTGTTGAAAAACCACTTTTCACACTTGTGTTGGTGCAGGAAACTACTTTTGCACTTGTATTAGTTTGGAAAAAACAATTTTTGCACTTGTGATAGTGTTGAAAAACCACTTTTCGCACTTGTGTTAGTGTTGAAAAACCGCTTTTCGCACTTGGATTGGTGCAGGAAACCACTTTTGCACCTGTATTAGTGTGGAAAAAACACTTTTTGCACTTGTGATAGTGTTGAAAAACCACTTTTCGCACTTGTGCTAGTGTTGAAAAACCACTTTTCGCACTTGTGTTGGTGCAGGAAACCACATTTGCACTTGTATTAGTGTGGAAAAAACACTTTTTGCACTTGTGATAGTGTTGAAAAACCACTTTTCGCACTTGTGTTAGTGTTGAAAAACTACCTTTCGCACTTGTGTTGGTGCAGGAAACCACTTTTGCACTTGTGATAGTGTTGAAAAACCACTTTTCGCACTTGTGTTAGTGTTGAAAAACCACTTTTCGTACTTGTGTTGGTGCAGGAAACCACATTTGCACTTGTATTAGTGTGGAAAAACCACTTTTCGCACTTGTGTTGGTGCAGGAAACCACTTTTGCACTTATATTAGTGTGGAAAAAACACTTTTCGCACTTGTGTTAGTGTTGAAAAACCACTTTTCGCACTTGTGTTAGTGTTGAAAAACCACTTTTCGCACTTGTGTTGGTGCAGGAAACCACTTTTGCACTTGTATTAGTGTGGAAAAAACACTTTTTGCACTTGTGATAGTGTTGAAAAACGACTTTTTACACTTGTGTTAGTGTTGAAAAACCACGTTTCGCACTTGTGTTGGTGCAGGAAACCACTTTTGCACTTGTATTAGTGTGGAAAAAACACTTTTCGCACTTGTGTTAGTGTTTAAAAACCACTTTTCGCACTTGTGTTAGTGTTGAAAAACCACTTTTTGCACTTGTGTTGGTGCAGGAAACCACTTTTGCACTTGTATTCGTGTGGAAAAAACACTTTTTGCACTTGTGGTAGTGTTGAAAAACCACTTTTCGCACTTGTGTTAGTGTTGAAATACCACTTTTCGCACTTGTGTTCGTGTTGAAAAACCACTTTTCGCACTTGTGTTGGTGCAGGAAACCACTTTTGCACTTGTATTAGTGTGGAAAAAACACTTTTTGCACTTGTGATAGTGTTGAAAAACCACTTTTCACACTTATGTTGGTGCAGGAAACCACTTTTGCACTTGTATTAGTGTGGAAAAAACACTTTTCGCACTTGTGTTAGTGTTGAAAAACCACTTTTCGCACTTGTGTTAGTGTTGAAAAACAATTTTTGCACTTGTGTTGGTGCAGGAAACCACTTTTGCACTTGTATTCGTGTGGAAAAAACACTTTTTGCACTTGTGATAGTGTTGAAAAACCACTTTTCGCACTTGTGTTAGTGTTGAAAAACCACTTTTCGCACTTGTGTTCGTGTTGAAAAACCACTTTTCGCACTTGTGTTGGTGCAGGAAACCACTTTTGCACTTGTATTAGTGTGGAAAAAACACTTTTCGCACTTGTGTTAGTGTTGAAAAACCACTTTTCGCACTTGTGTTGAAAAACCACTTTTCGCACTTGTGTTGGTGCAGGAAACCACATTTGCACTTGTATTAGTGTGGAAAAAACACTTTTGCACTTGTGATAGTGTTGAAAAACCACTTTTCGCACTTGTGTTAGTGTTGAAAAACCACTTTTCGTACTTGTGTTGGTGCAGGAAACCACTTTTGCACTTGTATTAGTGTGGAAAAACCACTTTTCGCACTTGTGTTGGTGCAGGAAACCACTTTTGCACTTATATTAGTGTGGAAAAAACACTTTTCGCACTTGTGTTAGTGTTGAAAAACCACTTTTAGCACTTGTGTTAGTGTTGAAAAACCATTTTTCGCACTTGTGTTGGTGCAGGAAACCACTTTTGCACTTGTATTAGTGTGGAAAAAACACTTTTTGCACTTGTGATAGTGTTGAAAAACCACTTTTCACACTTGTGTTAGTGTTGAAAAACCACGTTTCGCACTTGTGTTGGTGCAGGAAACCACTTTTGCACTTGTATTAGTGTGGAAAAAACACTTTTCGCACTTGTGTTAGTGTTGAAAAAGCACTTTTCGCACTTGTGTTAGTGTTGAAAAACCACTTTTTGCACTTGTGTTGGTGCAGGAAACCACTTTGCACTTGTATTCGTGTGGAAAAAACACTTTTTGCACTTGTGATAGTGTTGAAAAACCACTTTTCGCACTTGTGTTAGTGTTGAAAAACCACTTTTCGCACTTGTGTTCGTGTTGAAAAACCACTTTTCGCACTTGTGTTGGTGCAGGAAACCACTTTTGCACTTGTATTAGTGTGGAAAAAACACTTTTCGCACTTGTGTTAGTGTTGAAAAACCACTTTTCGCACTTGTGTTAGTGTTGAAAAACCACTTTTCGCACTTGTGTTGGTGCAGGAAACCACATTTGCACTTGTATTAGTGTGGAAAAAACACTTTTTGCACTTGTGATAGTGTTGAAAAACCACTTTTCGCACTTGTGTTAGTGTTGAAAAACCACTTTTCGCACTTGTGTTAGTGTTGAAAAACCACTTTTTGCACTTGTGTTAGTGTTGAAAAACCACTTTTCGCACTTGTGTTGGTGCAGGAAACCACTTTTGCACTTGTATTAGTGTGGAAAAAACACTTTTTGCACTTGTGATAGTGTTGAAAAACCACTTTTCGCACTTGTGTTAGTGTTGAAAAAACACTTTTCGCACTTGTGTTGGTGCAGGAAACCACTTTTGCTCTTGTATTAGTGTGGAAAAACCACTTTTCGCACTTGTGTTGGTGTTGAAAAACCACTTTTCGCACTTGTGTTGGTGTTGAAAAACCACTTTTAGCACTTGTATTAGTGTTGAAAAACCACTTTTCGCACTTGTGTTGGTGCAGGAAACCACTTTTGCACTTGTATTAGTGTGGAAAAAGCACTTTTTGCACTTGTGATAGTGTTGAAAAACCACTTTTCACACTTATGTTGGTGCAGGAAACCACTTTTCGCACTTGTGTTGGTGCAGGAAACCACTTTTGCACTTGTATTAGTGTGGAAAAAACACTTTTTGCACTTGTGATAGTGTTGAAAAACCACTTTTCGCACTTGTGTTCGTGTTGAAAAACCACTTTTCGCACTTGTGTTGGTGCAGGAAACCACTTTTGCACTTGTATTAGTGTGGAAAAAACACTTTTCGCACTTGTGTTAGTGTTGAAAAACCACTTTTCGCACTTGTGTTGAAAACCCACTTTTCGCACTTGTGTTGGTGCAGGAAACCACATTTGCACTTGTATTAGTGTGGAAAAAACACTTTTTGCACTTGTGATAGTGTTGAAAAACCACTTTTCGCACTTGTGTTAGTGTTGAAAAACTACCTTTCGCACTTGTGTTGGTGCAGGAAACCACTTTTGCACTTGTATTAGTGTGGAAAAACCACTTTTCGCACATGTGTTAGTGTTGAAAAACCACTTTTCGCACTTGTGTTGGTGCAGAAAACCACTTTTGCACTTGTATTAGTGTGGAAAAAACACTTTTCGCACTTGTGTTAGTGTTGAAAAACCACTTTTCGCACTTGTGTTAGTGTTGAAAAACCACTTTTTGCACTTGTGTTGGTGCAGGAAACCACTTTTGCACTTGTATTCGTGTGGAAAAAACACTTTTTGCACTTGTGATAGTGTTGAAAAACCACTTTTCACACTTGTGTTCGTGTTGAAAAACCACTTTTCGCACTTGTGTTGGTGCAGGAAACCACTTTTGCACTTGTATTAGTGTGGAAAAAACACTTTTTGCACTTGTGATAGTGTTGAAAAACCACTTTTTGCACTTGTGTTAGTGTTGAAAAACCACTTTTCGCACTTGTGTTCGTGCAGGAAACCACTTTTGCACTTGTATTAGTGTGGAAAAACCACTTTTCGCACTTGTGTTAGTGTTGAAAAACCACTTTTCGCACTTGTGTTAGTGTTGAAAAACCACTTTTCGCACTTGTGTTGGTGCAGGAAACCACTTTTGCACTTGTAATAGTGTGGAAAAAACACATTTTGCACTTGTGATAGTGTTGAAAAACCACTTTTCGCACTTGTGTTAGTGTTGAAAAACCACTTTTCACACTTGTGTTGGTGCAGGAAACTACTTTTGCACTTGTATTAGTTTGGAAAAAACAATTTTTGCACTTGTGATAGTGTTGAAAAACCACTTTTCGCACTTGTGTTAGTGTTGAAAAACCGCTTTTCGCACTTGGGTTGGTGCAGGAAACCACTTTTGCACCTGTATTAGTGTGGAAAAAACACTTTTTGCACTTGTGATAGTGTTGAAAAACCACTTTTCGCACTTGTGCTAGTGTTGAAAAACCACTTTTCGCACTTGTGTTGGTGCAGGAAACCACATTTGCACTTGTATTAGTGTGGAAAAAACACTTTTTGCACTTGTGATAGTGTTGAAAAACCACTTTTCGCACTTGTGTTAGTGTTGAAAAACTACCTTTCGCACTTGTGTTGGTGCAGGAAACCACTTTTGCACTTGTGATAGTGTTGAAAAACCACTTTTCGCACTTGTGTTAGTGTTGAAAAACCACTTTTCGTACTTGTGTTGGTGCAGGAAACCACATTTGCACTTGTATTAGTGTGGAAAAACCACTTTTCGCACTTGTGTTGGTGCAGGAAACCACTTTTGCACTTATATTAGTGTGGAAAAAACACTTTTCGCACTTGTGTTAGTGTTGAAAAACCACTTTTCGCACTTGTGTTAGTGTTGAAAAACCACTTTTCGCACTTGTGTTGGTGCAGGAAACCACTTTTGCACTTGTATTAGTGTGGAAAAAACACTTTTTGCACTTGTGATAGTGTTGAAAAACGACTTTTTACACTTGTGTTAGTGTTGAAAAACCACGTTTCGCACTTGTGTTGGTGCAGGAAACCACTTTTGCACTTGTATTAGTGTGGAAAAAACACTTTTCGCACTTGTGTTAGTGTTTAAAAACCACTTTTCGCACTTGTGTTAGTGTTGAAAAACCACTTTTTGCACTTGTGTTGGTGCAGGAAACCACTTTTGCACTTGTATTCGTGTGGAAAAAACACTTTTTGCACTTGTGGTAGTGTTGAAAAACCACTTTTCGCACTTGTGTTAGTGTTGAAATACCACTTTTCGCACTTGTGTTGGTGCAGGAAACCACTTTTGCACTTGTATTAGTGTGGAAAAAACACTTTTTGCACTTGTGATAGTGTTGAAAAACCACTTTTCACACTTATGTTGGTGCAGGAAACCACTTTTGCACTTGTATTAGTGTGGAAAAAACACTTTTCGCACTTGTGTTAGTGTTGAAAAACCACTTTTCGCACTTGTGTTAGTGTTGAAAAACAATTTTTGCACTTGTGTTGGTGCAGGAAACCACTTTTGCACTTGTATTCGTGTGGAAAAAACACTTTTTGCACTTGTGATAGTGTTGAAAAACCACTTTTCGCACTTGTGTTAGTGTTGAAAAACCACTTTTCGCACTTGTGTTCGTGTTGAAAAACCACTTTTCGCACTTGTGTTGGTGCAGGAAACCACTTTTGCACTTGTATTAGTGTGGAAAAAACACTTTTCGCACTTGTGTTAGTGTTGAAAAACCACTTTTCGCACTTGTGTTAGTGTTGAAAAACCACTTTTCGCACTTGTGTTGGTGCAGGAAACCACATTTGCACTTGTATTAGTGTGGAAAAAACACTTTTTGCACTTGTGATAGTGTTGAAAAACCACTTTTCGCACTTGTGTTAGTGTTGAAAAACCACTTTTCGCACTTGTGTTAGTGTTGAAAAACCACTTTTTGCACTTGTGTTAGTGTTGAAAAACCACTTTTCGCACTTGTGTTGGTGCAGGAAACCACTTTTGCACTTGTATTAGTGTGGAAAAAACACTTTTTGCACTTGTGATAGTGTTGAAAAACCACTTTTCGCACTTGTGTTAGTGTTGAAAAAACACTTTTCGCACTTGTGTTGGTGCAGGAAACCACTTTTGCACTTGTATTAGTTTGGAAAAAACAATTTTTGCACTTGTGATAGTGTTGAAAAACCACTTTTCGCACTTGTGTTAGTGTTGAAAAACCGCTTTTCGCACTTGTGTTGGTGTTGAAAAACCACTTTTCGCACTTGTGTTGGTGTTGAAAAACCACTTTTAGCACTTGCATTAGTGTTGAAAAACCACTTTTCGCACTTGTGTTGGTGCAGGAAACCACTTTTGCACTTGTATTAGTGTGGAAAAAGCACTTTTTGCACTTGTGATAGTGTTGAAAAACCACTTTTCACACTTATGTTGGTGCAGGAAACCACTTTTGCACTTGTATTAGTGTGGAAAAAACACTTTTCGCACTTGTGTTAGTGTTGAAAAACCACTTTTCGCACTTGTGTTAGTGTTGAAAAACCACTTTTTGCACTTGTGTTGGTGCAGGAAACCACTTTTGCACTTGTATTCGTGTGGAAAAAACACTTTTTGCACTTGTGATAGTGTTGAAAAACCACTTTTCGCACTTGTGTTCGTGTTGAAAAACCACTTTTCGCACTTGTGTTGGTGCAGGAAACCACTTTTGCACTTGTATTAGTGTGGAAAAAACACTTTTCGCACTTGTGTTAGTGTTGAAAAACCACTTTTCGCACTTGTGTTGAAAACCCACTTTTCGCACTTGTGTTGGTGCAGGAAACCACATTTGCACTTGTATTAGTGTGGAAAAAACACTTTTTGCACTTGTGATAGTGTTGAAAAACCACTTTTCGCACTTGTGTTAGTGTTGAAAAACTACCTTTCGCACTTGTGTTGGTGCAGGAAACCACTTTTGCACTTGTATTAGTGTGGAAAAACCACTTTTCGCACATGTGTTAGTGTTGAAAAACCACTTTTCGCACTTGTGTTGGTGCAGAAAACCACTTTTGCACTTGTATTAGTGTGGAAAAAACACTTTTTGCACTTGTGATAGTGTTGAAAAACCACTTTTCGCACTTGTGTTAGTGTTGAAAAACCACTTTTCGCACTTGTGTTGGTGCAGGAAACCACTTTTGCACTTGTATTAGTGTGGAAAAAACACTTTTTGCACTTGTGATAGTGTTGAAAAACCACTTTTCGTACTTGTGTTAGTGTTGAAAAACCACTTTTTGCACTTGTGTTAGTGTTGAAAAACCACTTTTCGCACTTGTGTTGGTGCAGGAAACCACTTTTGCACTTGTATTAGTGTGGAAAAACCACTTTTTGCACTTGTGTTAGTGTTGAAAAACCACTTTTCGCACTTGTGTTGGTGCAGGAAACCACTTTTGCACTTTTATTAGTGTGGAAAAAACACTTTTCGCACTTGTGTTAGTGTTGAAAAACCACTTTTCGCACTTGTGTTAGTGTTGAAAAACCACTTTTCGCACTTGTGTTAGTGTTGAAAAACCACTTTTCGCACTTGTGTTGGTGCAGGAAACCACTTTTGCACTTATATTGGTGTGGAAAAAACACTTTTCGCACTTGTGTTAGTGTTGAAAAACCACTTTTAGCACTTGTGTTAGTGTTTAAAAACCACTTTTCGCACTTGTGTTGGTGCAGGAAACCACTTTTGCACTTGTATTAGTGTGGAAAAAACACTTTTTGCACTTGTGATAGTGTTGAAAAACCACTTTTCACACTTGTGTTGGTGCAGGAAACCACTTTTGCACTTGTATTAGTGTGGAAAAAACACTTTTCGCACTTGTGTTAGTGTTGAAAAACCACTTTTCGCACTTGTGTTAGTGTTGAAAAACCACTTTTTGCACTTGTGTTGGTGCAGGAAACCACTTTTGCACTTGTATTAGTGTGGAAAAAACACTTTTTGCACTTGTGATATTGTTGAAAAACCACTTTTCGCACTTGTGTTAGTGTTGAAAAACCACTTTTCGCACTTGTGTTGGTGCAGGAAACCACTTTTGCGCTTGTATTAGTGTGGAAAAAACACTTTTTGCACTTGTGATAGTGTTGAAAAACGACTTTTCGCACTTGTGTTAGTGTTGACAAACCACTTTTCGCACTTGTGTTGGGGCCGGAAACCACTTTTGCACTTGTATTAGTGTGGAAAAAACACTTTTTGCAGTTGTGTTAGTGTTGAAAAACCACTTTTCGCACTTGTATTAGTGTTGAAAAAGCACTTTTCGCACTTGTGTTGGTGCAGGAAACCACTTTTGCACTTGTATTAGTGTGGAAAAACCACTTTTTGCACTTGTGTTAGTGTTGAAAAACCACTTTTCGCACTTGTGTTGGTGCAGGAAACCACTTTTGCACTTGTATTAGTGTGGAAAAAACACTTTTTGCACTTGTGATAGTGTTGAAAAACCACTTTTCGCACTTGTGTTAGTGTTGAAAAACCACTTTTCACACTTGTGTTGGTGCAGGAAACCACTTTTCCACTTGTATTAGTGTGGAAAAATCACTTTTCGCACTTGTGTTAGTGTTGAAAAACCACTTTTCGCACTTGTGTTAGTGTTGAAAAACCACATTTCGCACTTGTGTTGGTGCAGGAAACCACTTTTGCACTTGTATTAGTGTGGAAAAAACACTTTTTGCACTTGTGGTAGTGTTGAAAAACCACTTTTCGCACTTGTGTTAGTGTTGAAAAATCACTTTTCGCACTTGTGTTAGTGTTGAAAAACCACTTTTCGCACTTGTGTTGGTGCAGGAAACCACTTTTGCACTTGTATTAGTGTGGAAACAACACTTTTTGCACTTGTGATAGTGTTGAAAAACCACTTTTCGCACTTGTGTTAGTGTTGAAAAACCACTTTTCGCACATGTGTTAGTGTTGAAAAACCACTTTTCGCACTTGTGTTAGTGTTGAAAAACCACTTTTCGCACATGTGTTAGTGTTGAAAAACCACTTTTCGCACTTGTGTTGGTGCAGGAAACCACTTTTGCACTTGTATTAGTGTGGAAAAACCACTTTTCGCACTTGTGTTAGTGTTGAAAAACCACTTTTCGCACTTGTGTTAGTGTTGAAAAACCACTTTTCGCACTTGTGTTGGTGCAGGAAACCACTTTTGCACTTGTATTTAGTGTGGAAAAAACACTTTTTGCACTTGTGATAGTGTTGAAAAACCACTTTTCGCACTTGTGATAGTGTTGAAAAACCACTTTTTGCACTTGTGTTGGTGCAGGAAACCACTTTTGCACTTGTATTAGTGTGGAAAAAACACTTTTTGCACTTGTGATAGTGTTGAAAAACCACTTTTCGCACTTGTGTTAGTGTTGAAAAACCACTTTTTGCACTTGTGTTAGTGTTGAAAAACCACTTTTCGCACTTGTGTTGGTGCAGGAAACCACTTTTGCACTTGTATTAGTGTGGAAAAAACACTTTTTGCACTTGTGATAGTGTTGAAAAACCACTTTTCACACTTGTGTTAGTGTTGAAAAACCACGTTTCGCACTTGTGTTGGTGCAGGAAACCACTTTTGCACTTGTATTAGTGTGGAAAAAACACTTTTCGCACTTGTGTTAGTGTTGAAAAAGCACTTTTCGCACTTGTGTTAGTGTTGAAAAACCACTTTTTGCACTTGTGTTGGTGCAGGAAACCACTTTGCACTTGTATTCGTGTGGAAAAAACACTTTTTGCACTTGTGATAGTGTTGAAAAACCACTTTTCGCACTTGTGTTAGTGTTGAAAAACCACTTTTCGCACTTGTGTTCGTGTTGAAAAACCACTTTTCGCACTTGTGTTGGTGCAGGAAACCACTTTTGCACTTGTATTAGTGTGGAAAAAACACTTTTCGCACTTGTGTTAGTGTTGAAAAACCACTTTTCGCACTTGTGTTAGTGTTGAAAAACCACTTTTCGCACTTGTGTTGGTGCAGGAAACCACATTTGCACTTGTATTAGTGTGGAAAAAACACTTTTTGCACTTGTGATAGTGTTGAAAAACCACTTTTTGCACTTGTGTTAGTGTTGAAAAACCACTTTTCGCACTTGTGTTAGTGTTGAAAAACCACTTTTTGCACTTGTGTTAGTGTTGAAAAACCACTTTTCGCACTTGTGTTGGTGCAGGAAACCACTTTTGCACTTGTATTAGTGTGGAAAAAACACTTTTTGCACTTGTGATAGTGTTGAAAAACCACTTTTCGCACTTGTGTTAGTGTTGAAAAAACACTTTTCGCACTTGTGTTGGTGCAGGAAACCACTTTTGCACTTGTATTAGTGTGGAAAAACCACTTTTCGCACTTGTGTTGGTGTTGAAAAACCACTTTTCGCACTTGTGTTGGTGTTGAAAAACCACTTTTAGCACTTGTATTAGTGTTGAAAAACCACTTTTCGCACTTGTGTTGGTGCAGGAAACCACTTTTGCACTTGTATTAGTGTGGAAAAAGCACTTTTTGCACTTGTGATAGTGTTGAAAAACCACTTTTCACACTTATGTTGGTGCAGGAAACCACTTTTGCACTTGTATTAGTGTTGAAAAACCACTTTTCGCACATGTGTTAGTGTTGAAAAACCACTTTTCGCACTTGTGTTAGTGTTGAAAAACTACCTTTCGCACTTGTGTTGGTGCAGGAAACCACTTTTGCACTTGTATTAGTGTGGAAAAACCACTTTTCGCACATGTGTTAGTGTTGAAAAACCACTTTTCGCAC
This sequence comes from Myxine glutinosa, assembly GCF_964187855.1. Classification (NCBI taxonomy): domain Eukaryota; kingdom Metazoa; phylum Chordata; class Myxini; order Myxiniformes; family Myxinidae; genus Myxine; species Myxine glutinosa. Next base: position 111,270 of record NW_027616588.1, read on the forward strand.
TTGTGTTGGTGCAGAAAACCACTTTTGCACTTGTATTAGTGTGGAAAAAACACTTTTCGCACTTGTGTTAGTGTTGAAAAACCACTTTTCGCACTTGTGTTAGTGTTGAAAAACCACTTTTTGCACTTGTGTTGGTGCAGGAAACCACTTTTGCACTTGTATTCGTGTGGAAAAAACACTTTTTGCACTTGTGATAGTGTTGAAAAACCACTTTTCACACTTGTGTTCGTGTTGAAAAACCACTTTTCGCACTTGTGTTGGTGCAGGAAACCACTTTTGCACTTGTATTAGTGTGGAAAAAACACTTTTTGCACTTGTGATAGTGTTGAAAAACCACTTTTTGCACTTGTGTTAGTGTTGAAAAACCACTTTTCGCACTTGTGTTCGTGCAGGAAACCACTTTTGCACTTGTATTAGTGTGGAAAAACCACTTTTCGCACTTGTGTTAGTGTTGAAAAACCACTTTTCGCACTTGTGTTAGTGTTGAAAAACCACTTTTCGCACTTGTGTTGGTGCAGGAAACCACTTTTGCACTTGTAATAGTGTGGAAAAAACACATTTTGCACTTGTGATAGTGTTGAAAAACCACTTTTCGCACTTGTGTTAGTGTTGAAAAACCACTTTTCACACTTGTGTTGGTGCAGGAAACTACTTTTGCACTTGTATTAGTTTGGAAAAAACAATTTTTGCACTTGTGATAGTGTTGAAAAACCACTTTTCGCACTTGTGTTAGTGTTGAAAAACCGCTTTTCGCACTTGGGTTGGTGCAGGAAACCACTTTTGCACCTGTATTAGTGTGGAAAAAACACTTTTTGCACTTGTGATAGTGTTGAAAAACCACTTTTCGCACTTGTGCTAGTGTTGAAAAACCACTTTTCGCACTTGTGTTGGTGCAGGAAACCACATTTGCACTTGTATTAGTGTGGAAAAAACACTTTTTGCACTTGTGATAGTGTTGAAAAACCACTTTTCGCACTTGTGTTAGTGTTGAAAAACTACCTTTCGCACTTGTGTTGGTGCAGGAAACCACTTTTGCACTTGTGATAGTGTTGAAAAACCACTTTTCGCACTTGTGTTAGTGTTGAAAAACCACTTTTCGTACTTGTGTTGGTGCAGGAAACCACATTTGCACTTGTATTAGTGTGGAAAAACCACTTTTCGCACTTGTGTTGGTGCAGGAAACCACTTTTGCACTTATATTAGTGTGGAAAAAACACTTTTCGCACTTGTGTTAGTGTTGAAAAACCACTTTTCGCACTTGTGTTAGTGTTGAAAAACCACTTTTCGCACTTGTGTTGGTGCAGGAAACCACTTTTGCACTTGTATTAGTGTGGAAAAAACACTTTTTGCACTTGTGATAGTGTTGAAAAACGACTTTTTACACTTGTGTTAGTGTTGAAAAACCATGTTTCGCACTTGTGTTGGTGCAGGAAACCACTTTTGCACTTGTATTAGTGTGGAAAAAACACTTTTCGCACTTGTGTTAGTGTTTAAAAACCACTTTTCGCACTTGTGTTAGTGTTGAAAAACCACTTTTTGCACTTGTGTTGGTGCAGGAAACCACTTTTGCACTTGTATTCGTGTGGAAAAAACACTTTTTGCACTTGTGGTAGTGTTGAAAAACCACTTTTCGCACTTGTGTTAGTGTTGAAATACCACTTTTCGCACTTGTGTTCGTGTTGAAAAACCACTTTTCGCACTTGTGTTGGTGCAGGAAACCACTTTTGCACTTGTATTAGTGTGGAAAAAACACTTTTTGCACTTGTGATAGTGTTGAAAAACCACTTTTCACACTTATGTTGGTGCAGGAAACCACTTTTGCACTTGTATTAGTGTGGAAAAAACACTTTTCGCACTTGTGTTAGTGTTGAAAAACCACTTTTCGCACTTGTGTTAGTGTTGAAAAACAATTTTTGCACTTGTGTTGGTGCAGGAAACCACTTTTGCACTTGTATTCGTGTGGAAAAAACACTTTTTGCACTTGTGATAGTGTTGAAAAACCACTTTTCGCACTTGTGTTAGTGTTGAAAAACCACTTTTCGCACTTGTGTTCGTGTTGAAAAACCACTTTTCGCACTTGTGTTGGTGCAGGAAACCACTTTTGCACTTGTATTAGTGTGGAAAAAACACTTTTCGCACTTGTGTTAGTGTTGAAAAACCACTTTTCGCACTTGTGTTGAAAAACCACTTTTCGCACTTGTGTTGGTGCAGGAAACCACATTTGCACTTGTATTAGTGTGGAAAAAACACTTTTGCACTTGTGATAGTGTTGAAAAACCACTTTTCGCACTTGTGTTAGTGTTGAAAAACCACTTTTCGTACTTGTGTTGGTGCAGGAAACCACTTTTGCACTTGTATTAGTGTGGAAAAACCACTTTTCGCACTTGTGTTGGTGCAGGAAACCACTTTTGCACTTATATTAGTGTGGAAAAAACACTTTTCGCACTTGTGTTAGTGTTGAAAAACCACTTTTAGCACTTGTGTTAGTGTTGAAAAACCATTTTTCGCACTTGTGTTGGTGCAGGAAACCACTTTTGCACTTGTATTAGTGTGGAAAAAACACTTTTTGCACTTGTGATAGTGTTGAAAAACCACTTTTCACACTTGTGTTAGTGTTGAAAAACCACGTTTCGCACTTGTGTTGGTGCAGGAAACCACTTTTGCACTTGTATTAGTGTGGAAAAAACACTTTTCGCACTTGTGTTAGTGTTGAAAAAGCACTTTTCGCACTTGTGTTAGTGTTGAAAAACCACTTTTTGCACTTGTGTTGGTGCAGGAAACCACTTTGCACTTGTATTCGTGTGGAAAAAACACTTTTTGCACTTGTGATAGTGTTGAAAAACCACTTTTCGCACTTGTGTTAGTGTTGAAAAACCACTTTTCGCACTTGTGTTCATGTTGAAAAACCACTTTTCGCACTTGTGTTGGTGCAGGAAACCACTTTTGCACTTGTATTAGTGTGGAAAAAACACTTTTCGCACTTGTGTTAGTGTTGAAAAACCACTTTTCGCACTTGTGTTAGTGTTGAAAAACCACTTTTCGCACTTGTGTTGGTGCAGGAAACCACATTTGCACTTGTATTAGTGTGGAAAAAACACTTTTTGCACTTGTGATAGTGTTGAAAAACCACTTTTCGCACTTGTGTTAGTGTTGAAAAACCACTTTTCGCACTTGTGTTAGTGTTGAAAAACCACTTTTTGCACTTGTGTTAGTGTTGAAAAACCACTTTTCGCACTTGTGTTGGTGCAGGAAACCACTTTTGCACTTGTATTAGTGTGGAAAAAACACTTTTTGCACTTGTGATAGTGTTGAAAAACCACTTTTCGCACTTGTGTTAGTGTTGAAAAAACACTTTTCGCACTTGTGTTGGTGCAGGAAACCACTTTTGCACTTGTATTAGTGTGGAAAAACCACTTTTCGCACTTGTGTTGGTGTTGAAAAACCACTTTTCGCACTTGTGTTGGTGTTGAAAAACCACTTTTAGCACTTGTATTAGTGTTGAAAAACCACTTTTCGCACTTGTGTTGGTGCAGGAAACCACTTTTGCACTTGTATTAGTGTGGAAAAAGCACTTTTTGCACTTGTGATAGTGTTGAAAAACCACTTTTCACACTTATGTTGGTGCAGGAAACCACTTTTGCACTTGTATTAGTGTGGAAAAAACACTTTTCGCACTTGTGTTAGTGTTGAAAAACCACTTTTCGCACTTGTGTTAGTGTTGAAAAACCACTTTTTGCACTTGTGTTGGTGCAGGAAACCACTTTTGCACTTGTATTCGTGTGGAAAAAACACTTTTTGCACTTGTGATAGTGTTGAAAAACCACTTTTCGCACTTGTGTTCGTGTTGAAAAACCACTTTTCGCACTTGTGTTGGTGCAGGAAACCACTTTTGCACTTGTATTAGTGTGGAAAAAACACTTTTCGCACTTGTGTTAGTGTTGAAAAACCACTTTTCGCACTTGTGTTGAAAACCCACTTTTCGCACTTGTGTTGGTGCAGGAAACCACATTTGCACTTGTATTAGTGTGGAAAAAACACTTTTTGCACTTGTGATAGTGTTGAAAAACCACTTTTCGCACTTGTGTTAGTGTTGAAAAACTACCTTTCGCACTTGTGTTGGTGCAGGAAACCACTTTTGCACTTGTATTAGTGTGGAAAAACCACTTTTCGCACATGTGTTAGTGTTGAAAAACCACTTTTCGCACTTGTGTTGGTGCAGAAAACCACTTTTGCACTTGTATTAGTGTGGAAAAAACACTTTTTGCACTTGTGATAGTGTTGAAAAACCACTTTTCGCACTTGTGTTAGTGTTGAAAAACCACTTTTCGCACTTGTGTTGGTGCAGGAAACCACTTTTGCACTTGTATTAGTGTGGAAAAAACACTTTTTGCACTTGTGATAGTGTTGAAAAACCACTTTTCGTACTTGTGTTAGTGTTGAAAAACCACTTTTTGCACTTGTGTTAGTGTTGAAAAACCACTTTTCGCACTTGTGTTGGTGCAGGAAACCACTTTTGCACTTGTATTAGTGTGGAAAAACCACTTTTTGCACTTGTGTTAGTGTTGAAAAACCACTTTTCGCACTTGTGTTGGTGCAGGAAACCACTTTTGCACTTTTATTAGTGTGGAAAAAACACTTTTCGCACTTGTGTTAGTGTTGAAAAACCACTTTTCGCACTTGTGTTAGTGTTGAAAAACCACTTTTCGCACTTGTGTTAGTGTTGAAAAACCACTTTTCGCACTTGTGTTGGTGCAGGAAACCACTTTTGCACTTATATTGGTGTGGAAAAAACACTTTTCGCACTTGTGTTAGTGTTGAAAAACCACTTTTAGCACTTGTGTTAGTGTTTAAAAACCACTTTTCGCACTTGTGTTGGTGCAGGAAACCACTTTTGCACTTGTATTAGTGTGGAAAAAACACTTTTTGCACTTGTGATAGTGTTGAAAAACCACTTTTCACACTTGTGTTGGTGCAGGAAACCACTTTTGCACTTGTATTAGTGTGGAAAAAACACTTTTCGCACTTGTGTTAGTGTTGAAAAACCACTTTTCGCACTTGTGTTAGTGTTGAAAAACCACTTTTTGCACTTGTGTTGGTGCAGGAAACCACTTTTGCACTTGTATTAGTGTGGAAAAAACACTTTTTGCACTTGTGATATTGTTGAAAAACCACTTTTCGCACTTGTGTTAGTGTTGAAAAACCACTTTTCGCACTTGTGTTGGTGCAGGAAACCACTTTTGCGCTTGTATTAGTGTGGAAAAAACACTTTTTGCACTTGTGATAGTGTTGAAAAACGACTTTTCGCACTTGTGTTAGTGTTGACAAACCACTTTTCGCACTTGTGTTGGGGCCGGAAACCACTTTTGCACTTGTATTAGTGTGGAAAAAACACTTTTTGCAGTTGTGTTAGTGTTGAAAAACCACTTTTCGCACTTGTATTAGTGTTGAAAAAGCACTTTTCGCACTTGTGTTGGTGCAGGAAACCACTTTTGCACTTGTATTAGTGTGGAAAAACCACTTTTTGCACTTGTGTTAGTGTTGAAAAACCACTTTTCGCACTTGTGTTGGTGCAGGAAACCACTTTTGCACTTGTATTAGTGTGGAAAAAACACTTTTTGCACTTGTGATAGTGTTGAAAAACCACTTTTCGCACTTGTGTTAGTGTTGAAAAACCACTTTTCACACTTGTGTTGGTGCAGGAAACCACTTTTCCACTTGTATTAGTGTGGAAAAATCACTTTTCGCACTTGTGTTAGTGTTGAAAAACCACTTTTCGCACTTGTGTTAGTGTTGAAAAACCACATTTCGCACTTGTGTTGGTGCAGGAAACCACTTTTGCACTTGTATTAGTGTGGAAAAAACACTTTTTGCACTTGTGGTAGTGTTGAAAAACCACTTTTCGCACTTGTGTTAGTGTTGAAAAATCACTTTTCGCACTTGTGTTAGTGTTGAAAAACCACTTTTCGCACTTGTGTTGGTGCAGGAAACCACTTTTGCACTTGTATTAGTGTGGAAACAACACTTTTTGCACTTGTGATAGTGTTGAAAAACCACTTTTCGCACTTGTGTTAGTGTTGAAAAACCACTTTTCGCACATGTGTTAGTGTTGAAAAACCACTTTTCGCACTTGTGTTAGTGTTGAAAAACCACTTTTCGCACATGTGTTAGTGTTGAAAAACCACTTTTCGCACTTGTGTTGGTGCAGGAAACCACTTTTGCACTTGTATTAGTGTGGAAAAACCACTTTTCGCACTTGTGTTAGTGTTGAAAAACCACTTTTCGCACTTGTGTTAGTGTTGAAAAACCACTTTTCGCACTTGTGTTGGTGCAGGAAACCACTTTTGCACTTGTATTTAGTGTGGAAAAAACACTTTTCGCACTTGTGTTAGTGTTGAAAAAGCACTTTTCGCACTTGTGTTAGTGTTGAAAAACCACTTTTTGCACTTGTGTTGGTGCAGGAAACCACTTTTGCACTTGTATTCGTGTGGAAAAAACACTTTTTGCACTTGTGATAGTGTTGAAAAACCACTTTTCGCACTTGTGTTAGTGTTGAAAAACCACTTTTCGCACTTGTGTTCATGTTGAAAAACCACTTTTCGCACTTGTGTTGGTGCAGGAAACCACTTTTGCACTTGTATTAGTGTGGAAAAAACACTTTTCGCACTTGTGTTAGTGTTGAAAAACCACTTTTCGCACTTGTGTTAGTGTTGAAAAACCACTTTTCGCACTTGTGTTGGTGCAGGAAACCACATTTGCACTTGTATTAGTGTGGAAAAAACACTTTTTGCACTTGTGATAGTGTTGAAAAACCACTTTTCGCACTTGTGTTAGTGTTGAAAAACCACTTTTCGCACTTGTGTTAGTGTTGAAAAACCACTTTTTGCACTTGTGTTAGTGTTGAAAAACCACTTTTCGCACTTGTGTTGGTGCAGGAAACCACTTTTGCACTTGTATTAGTGTGGAAAAAACACTTTTTGCACTTGTGATAGTGTTGAAAAACCACTTTTCGCACTTGTGTTAGTGTTGAAAAAACACTTTTCGCACTTGTGTTGGTGCAGGAAACCACTTTTGCACTTGTATTAGTGTGGAAAAACCACTTTTCGCACTTGTGTTGGTGTTGAAAAACCACTTTTCGCACTTGTGTTGGTGTTGAAAAACCACTTTTAGCACTTGTGTTAGTGTTGAAAAACCACTTTTCGCACTTGTGTTGGTGCAGGAAACCACTTTTGCACTTGTATTAGTGTGGAAAAAGCACTTTTTGCACTTGTGATAGTGTTGAAAAACCACTTTTCACACTTATGTTGGTGCAGGAAACCACTTTTGCACTTGTATTAGTGTGGAAAAAACACTTTTCGCACTTGTGTTAGTGTTGAAAAACCACTTTTCGCACTTGTGTTAGTGTTGAAAAACCACTTTTTGCACTTGTGTTGGTGCAGGAAACCACTTTTGCACTTGTATTCGTGTGGAAAAAACACTTTTTGCACTTGTGATAGTGTTGAAAAACCACTTTTCGCACTTGTGTTCGTGTTGAAAAACCACTTTTCGCACTTGTGTTGGTGCAGGAAACCACTTTTGCACTTGTATTAGTGTGGAAAAAACACTTTTCGCACTTGTGTTAGTGTTGAAAAACCACTTTTCGCACTTGTGTTGAAAACCCACTTTTCGCACTTGTGTTGGTGCAGGAAACCACATTTGCACTTGTATTAGTGTGGAAAAAACACTTTTTGCACTTGTGATAGTGTTGAAAAACCACTTTTCGCACTTGTGTTAGTGTTGAAAAACTACCTTTCGCACTTGTGTTGGTGCAGGAAACCACTTTTGCACTTGTATTAGTGTGGAAAAACCACTTTTCGCACATGTGTTAGTGTTGAAAAACCACTTTTCGCACTTGTGTTGGTGCAGAAAACCACTTTTGCACTTGTATTAGTGTGGAAAAAACACTTTTTGCACTTGTGATAGTGTTGAAAAACCACTTTTCGCACTTGTGTTAGTGTTGAAAAACCACTTTTCGCACTTGTGTTGGTGCAGGAAACCACTTTTGCACTTGTATTAGTGTGGAAAAAACACTTTTTGCACTTGTGATAGTGTTGAAAAACCACTTTTCGTACTTGTGTTAGTGTTGAAAAACCACTTTTTGCACTTGTGTTAGTGTTGAAAAACCACTTTTCGCACTTGTGTTGGTGCAGGAAACCACTTTTGCACTTGTATTAGTGTGGAAAAACCACTTTTTGCACTTGTGTTAGTGTTGAAAAACCACTTTTCGCACTTGTGTTGGTGCAGGAAACCACTTTTGCACTTTTATTAGTGTGGAAAAAACACTTTTCGCACTTGTGTTAGTGTTGAAAAACCACTTTTCGCACTTGTGTTAGTGTTGAAAAACCACTTTTCGCACTTGTGTTAGTGTTGAAAAACCACTTTTCGCACTTGTGTTGGTGCAGGAAACCACTTTTGCACTTATATTGGTGTGGAAAAAACACTTTTCGCACTTGTGTTAGTGTTGAAAAACCACTTTTAGCACTTGTGTTAGTGTTTAAAAACCACTTTTCGCACTTGTGTTGGTGCAGGAAACCACTTTTGCACTTGTATTAGTGTGGAAAAAACACTTTTTGCACTTGTGATAGTGTTGAAAAACCACTTTTCACACTTGTGTTGGTGCAGGAAACCACTTTTGCACTTGTATTAGTGTGGAAAAAACACTTTTCGCACTTGTGTTAGTGTTGAAAAACCACTTTTCGCACTTGTGTTAGTGTTGAAAAACCACTTTTTGCACTTGTGTTGGTGCAGGAAACCACTTTTGCACTTGTATTAGTGTGGAAAAAACACTTTTTGCACTTGTGATATTGTTGAAAAACCACTTTTCGCACTTGTGTTAGTGTTGAAAAACCACTTTTCGCACTTGTGTTGGTGCAGGAAACCACTTTTGCGCTTGTATTAGTGTGGAAAAAACACTTTTTGCACTTGTGATAGTGTTGAAAAACGACTTTTCGCACTTGTGTTAGTGTTGACAAACCACTTATCGCACTTGTGTTGGGGCCGGAAACCACTTTTGCACTTGTATTAGTGTGGAAAAAACACTTTTTGCAGTTGTGTTAGTGTTGAAAAACCACTTTTCGCACTTGTATTAGTGTTGAAAAAGCACTTTTCGCACTTGTGTTGGTGCAGGAAACCACTTTTGCACTTGTATTAGTGTGGAAAAACCACTTTTTGCACTTGTGTTAGTGTTGAAAAACCACTTTTCGCACTTGTGTTGGTGCAGGAAACCACTTTTGCACTTGTATTAGTGTGGAAAAAACACTTTTTGCACTTGTGATAGTGTTGAAAAACCACTTTTCGCACTTGTGTTAGTGTTGAAAAACCACTTTTCACACTTGTGTTGGTGCAGGAAACCACTTTTCCACTTGTATTAGTGTGGAAAAATCACTTTTCGCACTTGTGTTAGTGTTGAAAAACCACTTTTCGCACTTGTGTTAGTGTTGAAAAACCACATTTCGCACTTGTGTTGGTGCAGGAAACCACTTTTGCACTTGTATTAGTGTGGAAAAAACACTTTTTGCACTTGTGGTAGTGTTGAAAAACCACTTTTCGCACTTGTGTTAGTGTTGAAAAATCACTTTTCGCACTTGTGTTAGTGTTGAAAAACCACTTTTCGCACTTGTGTTGGTGCAGGAAACCACTTTTGCACTTGTATTAGTGTGGAAACAACACTTTTTGCACTTGTGATAGTGTTGAAAAACCACTTTTCGCACTTGTGTTAGTGTTGAAAAACCACTTTTCGCACATGTGTTAGTGTTGAAAAACCACTTTTCGCACTTGTGTTAGTGTTGAAAAACCACTTTTCGCACATGTGTTAGTGTTGAAAAACCACTTTTCGCACTTGTGTTGGTGCAGGAAACCACTTTTGCACTTGTATTAGTGTGGAAAAACCACTTTTCGCACTTGTGTTAGTGTTGAAAAACCACTTTTCGCACTTGTGTTAGTGTTGAAAAACCACTTTTCGCACTTGTGTTGGTGCAGGAAACCACTTTTGCACTTGTATTTAGTGTGGAAAAAACACTTTTTGCACTTGTGATAGTGTTGAAAAACCACTTTTCGCACTTGTGATAGTGTTGAAAAACCACTTTTTGCACTTGTGTTGGTGCAGGAAACCACTTTTGCACTTGTATTAGTGTGGAAAAAACACTTTTTGCACTTGTGATAGTGTTGAAAAACCACTTTTCGCACTTGTGTTAGTGTTGAAAAACCACTTTTTGCACTTGTGTTAGTGTTGAAAAACCACTTTTCGCACTTGTGTTGGTGCAGGAAACCACTTTTGCACTTGTATTAGTGTGGAAAAAACACTTTTTGCACTTGTGATAGTGTTGAAAAACCACTTTTCACACTTGTGTTAGTGTTGAAAAACCACGTTTCGCACTTGTGTTGGTGCAGGAAACCACTTTTGCACTTGTATTAGTGTGGAAAAAACACTTTTCGCACTTGTGTTAGTGTTGAAAAAGCACTTTTCGCACTTGTGTTAGTGTTGAAAAACCACTTTTTGCACTTGTGTTGGTGCAGGAAACCACTTTGCACTTGTATTCGTGTGGAAAAAACACTTTTTGCACTTGTGATAGTGTTGAAAAACCACTTTTCGCACTTGTGTTAGTGTTGAAAAACCACTTTTCGCACTTGTGTTCGTGTTGAAAAACCACTTTTCGCACTTGTGTTGGTGCAGGAAACCACTTTTGCACTTGTATTAGTGTGGAAAAAACACTTTTCGCACTTGTGTTAGTGTTGAAAAACCACTTTTCGCACTTGTGTTAGTGTTGAAAAACCACTTTTCGCACTTGTGTTGGTGCAGGAAACCACATTTGCACTTGTATTAGTGTGGAAAAAACACTTTTTGCACTTGTGATAGTGTTGAAAAACCACTTTTTGCACTTGTGTTAGTGTTGAAAAACCACTTTTCGCACTTGTGTTAGTGTTGAAAAACCACTTTTTGCACTTGTGTTAGTGTTGAAAAACCACTTTTCGCACTTGTGTTGGTGCAGGAAACCACTTTTGCACTTGTAGTAGTGTGGAAAAAACACTTTTTGCACTTGTGATAGTGTTGAAAAACCACTTTTCGCACTTGTGTTAGTGTTGAAAAAACACTTTTCGCACTTGTGTTGGTGCAGGAAACCACTTTTGCACTTGTATTAGTGTGGAAAAACCACTTTTCGCACTTGTGTTGGTGTTGAAAAACCACTTTTCGCACTTGTGTTGGTGTTGAAAAACCACTTTTAGCACTTGTATTAGTGTTGAAAAACCACTTTTCGCACTTGTGTTGGTGCAGGAAACCACTTTTGCACTTGTATTAGTGTGGAAAAAGCACTTTTTGCACTTGTGATAGTGTTGAAAAACCACTTTTCACACTTATGTTGGTGCAGGAAACCACTTTTGCACTTGTATTAGTGTTGAAAAACCACTTTTCGCACATGTGTTAGTGTTGAAAAACCACTTTTCGCACTTGTGTTGGTGCAGGAAACCACTTTTGCACTTGTATTAGTGTGGAAAAACCACTTTTCGCACTTGTGTTAGTGTTGAAAAACCACTTTTCGCACTTGTGTTAGTGTTGAAAAACCACTTTTCGCACTTGTGTTGGTGCAGGAAACCACTTTTGCACTTGTATTTAGTGTGGAAAAAACACTTTTTGCACTTGTGATAGTGTTGAAAAACCACTTTTCGCACTTGTGATAGTGTTGAAAAACCACTTTTTGCACTTGTGTTGGTGCAGGAAACCACTTTTGCACTTGTATTAGTGTGGAAAAAACACTTTTTGCACTTGTGATAGTGTTGAAAAACCACTTTTCGCACTTGTGTTAGTGTTGAAAAACCACTTTTTGCACTTGTGTTAGTGTTGAAAAACCACTTTTCGCACTTGTGTTGGTGCAGGAAACCACTTTTGCACTTGTATTAGTGTGGAAAAAACACTTTTTGCACTTGTGATAGTGTTGAAAAACCACTTTTCACACTTGTGTTAGTGTTGAAAAACCACGTTTCGCACTTGTGTTGGTGCAGGAAACCACTTTTGCACTTGTATTAGTGTGGAAAAAACACTTTTCGCACTTGTGTTAGTGTTGAAAAAGCACTTTTCGCACTTGTGTTAGTGTTGAAAAACCACTTTTTGCACTTGTGTTGGTGCAGGAAACCACTTTGCACTTGTATTCGTGTGGAAAAAACACTTTTTGCACATGTGATAGTGTTGAAAAACCACTTTTCGCACTTGTGTTAGTGTTGAAAAACCACTTTTCGCACTTGTGTTCGTGTTGAAAAACCACTTTTCGCACTTGTGTTGGTGCAGGAAACCACTTTTGCACTTGTATTAGTGTGGAAAAAACACTTTTCGCACTTGTGTTAGTGTTGAAAAACCACTTTTCGCACTTGTGTTAGTGTTGAAAAACCACTTTTCGCACTTGTGTTGGTGCAGGAAACCACATTTGCACTTGTATTAGTGTGGAAAAAACACTTTTTGCACTTGTGATAGTGTTGAAAAACCACTTTTTGCACTTGTGTTAGTGTTGAAAAACCACTTTTCGCACTTGTGTTAGTGTTGAAAAACCACTTTTTGCACTTGTGTTAGTGTTGAAAAACCACTTTTCGCACTTGTGTTGGTGCAGGAAACCACTTTTGCACTTGTATTAGTGTGGAAAAAACACTTTTTGCACTTGTGATAGTGTTGAAAAACCACTTTTCGCACTTGTGTTAGTGTTGAAAAAACACTTTTCGCACTTGTGTTGGTGCAGGAAACCACTTTTGCACTTGTATTAGTTTGGAAAAACCACTTTTCGCACTTGTGTTGGTGTTGAAAAACCACTTTTCGCACTTGTGTTGGTGTTGAAAAACCACTTTTAGCACTTGTATTAGTGTTGAAAAACCACTTTTCGCACTTGTGTTGGTGCAGGAAACCACTTTTGCACTTGTATTAGTGTGGAAAAAGCACTTTTTGCACTTGTGATAGTGTTGAAAAACCACTTTTCACACTTATGTTGGTGCAGGAAACCACTTTTGCACTTGTATTAGTGTGGAAAAAACACTTTTCGCACTTGTGTTAGTGTTGAAAAACCACTTTTCGCACTTGTGTTAGTGTTGAAAAACCACTTTTTGCACTTGTGTTGGTGCAGGAAACCACTTTTGCACTTGTATTCGTGTGGAAAAAACACTTTTTGCACTTGTGATAGTGTTGAAAAACCACTTTTCGCACTTGTGTTCGTGTTGAAAACCCACTTTTCGCACTTGTGTTGGTGCAGGAAACCACTTTTGCACTTGTATTAGTGTGGAAAAAACACTTTTCGCACTTGTGTTAGTGTTGAAAAACCACTTTTCGCACTTGTGTTGAAAAACCACTTTTCGCACTTGTGTTGGTGCAGGAAACCACATTTGCACTTGTATTAGTGTGGAAAAAACACTTTTTGCACTTGTGATAGTGTTGAAAAACCACTTTTCGCACTTGTGTTAGTGTTGAAAAACTACCTTTCGCACTTGTGTTGGTGCAGGAAACCACTTTTGCACTTGTATTAGTGTGGAAAAACCACTTTCGCACATGTGTTAGTGTTGAAAAACCACTTTTCGCACTTGTGTTGGTGCAGAAAACCACTTTTGCACTTGTATTAGTGTGGAAAAAACACTTTTTGCACTTGTGATAGTGTTGAAAAACCACTTTTCGCACTTGTGTTAGTGTTGAAAAACCACTTTTCGCACTTGTGTTGGTGCAGGAAACCACTTTTGCACTTGTATTAGTGTGGAAAAAACACTTTTTGCACTTGTGATAGTGTTGAAAAACCACTTTTCGTACTTGTGTTAGTGTTGAAAAACCACTTTTTGCACTTGTGTTAGTGTTGAAAAACCACTTTTCGCACTTGTGTTGGTGCAGGAAACCACTTTTGCACTTGTATTAGTGTGGAAAAAACACTTTTTGCACTTGTGATAGTGTTGAAAAACCACTTTTCACACTTGTGTTAGTGTTGAAAAACCACGTTTCGCACTTGTGTTGGTGCAGGAAACCACTTTTGCACTTGTATTAGTGTGGAAAAAACACTTTTCGCACTTGTGTTAGTGTTGAAAAAGCACTTTTCGCACTTGTGTTAGTGTTGAAAAACCACTTTTTGCACTTGTGTTGGTGCAGGAAACCACTTTGCACTTGTATTCGTGTGGAAAAAACACTTTTTGCACTTGTGATAGTGTTGAAAAACCACTTTTCGCACTTGTGTTAGTGTTGAAAAACCACTTTTCGCACTTGTGTTCGTGTTGAAAAACCACTTTTCGCACTTGTGTTGGTGCAGGAAACCACTTTTGCACTTGTATTAGTGTGGAAAAAACACTTTTCGCACTTGTGTTAGTGTTGAAAAACCACTTTTCGCACTTGTGTTAGTGTTGAAAAACCACTTTTCGCACTTGTGTTGGTGCAGGAAACCACATTTGCACTTGTATTAGTGTGGAAAAAACACTTTTTGCACTTGTGATAGTGTTGAAAAACCACTTTTTGCACTTGTGTTAGTGTTGAAAAACCACTTTTCGCACTTGTGTTAGTGTTGAAAAACCACTTTTTGCACTTGTGTTAGTGTTGAAAAACCACTTTTCGCACTTGTGTTGGTGCAGGAAACCACTTTTGCACTTGTATTAGTGTGGAAAAAACACTTTTTGCACTTGTGATAGTGTTGAAAAACCACTTTTCGCACTTGTGTTAGTGTTGAAAAAACACTTTTCGCACTTGTGTTGGTGCAGGAAACCACTTTTGCACTTGTATTAGTGTGGAAAAACCACTTTTCGCACTTGTGTTGGTGTTGAAAAACCACTTTTCGCACTTGTGTTGGTGTTGAAAAACCACTTTTAGCACTTGTATTAGTGTTGAAAAACCACTTTTCGCACTTGTGTTGGTGCAGGAAACCACTTTTGCACTTGTATTAGTGTGGAAAAAGCACTTTTTGCACTTGTGATAGTGTTGAAAAACCACTTTTCACACTTATGTTGGTGCAGGAAACCACTTTTGCACTTGTATTAGTGTGGAAAAAACACTTTTCGCACTTGTGTTAGTGTTGAAAAACCACTTTTCGCACTTGTGTTAGTGTTGAAAAACCACTTTTTGCACTTGTGTTGGTGCAGGAAACCACTTTTGCACTTGTATTCGTGTGGAAAAAACACTTTTTGCACTTGTGATAGTGTTGAAAAACCACTTTTCGCACTTGTGTTCGTGTTGAAAACCCACTTTTCGCACTTGTGTTGGTGCAGGAAACCACTTTTGCACTTGTATTAGTGTGGAAAAAACACTTTTCGCACTTGTGTTAGTGTTGAAAAACCACTTTTCGCACTTGTGTTGAAAAACCACTTTTCGCACTTGTGTTGGTGCAGGAAACCACATTTGCACTTGTATTAGTGTGGAAAAAACACTTTTTGCACTTGTGATAGTGTTGAAAAACCACTTTTCGCACTTGTGTTAGTGTTGAAAAACTACCTTTCGCACTTGTGTTTGTGCAGGAAACCACTTTTGCACTTGTATTAGTGTGGAAAAACCACTTTTCGCACATGTGTTAGTGTTGAAAAACCACTTTTCGCACTTGTGTTGGTGCAGAAAACCACTTTTGCACTTGTATTAGTGTGGAAAAAACACTTTTTGCACTTGTGATAGTGTTGAAAAACCACTTTTCGCACTTGTGTTAGTGTTGAAAAACCACTTTTCGCACTTGTGTTGGTGCAGGAAACCACTTTTGCACTTGTATTAGTGTGGAAAA
The DNA here is from genome assembly GCF_964187855.1 of Myxine glutinosa. Taxonomy (NCBI): domain Eukaryota; kingdom Metazoa; phylum Chordata; class Myxini; order Myxiniformes; family Myxinidae; genus Myxine; species Myxine glutinosa. The sequence continues at coordinate 127,010 of NW_027616588.1, forward strand.
AACACTTTTTGCACTTGTGATAGTGTTGAAAAACCACTTTTCGTACTTGTGTTAGTGTTGAAAAACCACTTTTTGCACTTGTGTTAGTGTTGAAAAACCACTTTTCGCACTTGTGTTGGTGCAGGAAACCACTTTTGCACTTGTATTAGTGTGGAAAAACCACTTTTTGCACTTGTGTTAGTGTTGAAAAACCACTTTTCGCACTTGTGTTGGTGCAGGAAACCACTTTTGCACTTTTATTAGTGTGGAAAAAACACTTTTCGCACTTGTGTTAGTGTTGAAAAACCACTTTTCGCACTTGTGTTAGTGTTGAAAAACCACTTTTCGCACTTGTGTTAGTGTTGAAAAACCACTTTTCGCACTTGTGTTGGTGCAGGAAACCACTTTTGCACTTATATTGGTGTGGAAAAAACACTTTTCGCACTTGTGTTAGTGTTGAAAAACCACTTTTAGCACTTGTGTTAGTGTTTAAAAACCACTTTTCGCACTTGTGTTGGTGCAGGAAACCACTTTTGCACTTGTATTAGTGTGGAAAAAACACTTTCGCACATGTGTTAGTGTTGAAAAACCACTTTTCGCACTTGTGTTGGTGCAGGAAACCACTTTTGCACTTGTATTAGTGTGGAAAAAACACTTTTTGCACTTGTGATAGTGTTGAAAAACCACTTTTCGCACTTGTGTTAGTGTTGAAAAACTACCTTTCGCACTTGTGTTGGTGCAGGAAACCACTTTTGCACTTGTATTAGTGTGGAAAAACCACTTTCGCACATGTGTTAGTGTTGAAAAACCACTTTTCGCACTTGTGTTGGTGCAGAAAACCACTTTTGCACTTGTATTAGTGTGGAAAAAACACTTTTTGCACTTGTGATAGTGTTGAAAAACCACTTTTCGCACTTGTGTTAGTGTTGAAAAACCACTTTTCGCACTTGTGTTGGTGCAGGAAACCACTTTTGCACTTGTATTAGTGTGGAAAAAACACTTTTTGCACTTGTGATAGTGTTGAAAAACCACTTTTCGTACTTGTGTTAGTGTTGAAAAACCACTTTTTGCACTTGTGTTAGTGTTGAAAAACCACTTTTCGCACTTGTGTTGGTGCAGGAAACCACTTTTGCACTTGTATTAGTGTGGAAAAAACACTTTTTGCACTTGTGATAGTGTTGAAAAACCACTTTTCACACTTGTGTTAGTGTTGAAAAACCACGTTTCGCACTTGTGTTGGTGCAGGAAACCACTTTTGCACTTGTATTAGTGTGGAAAAAACACTTTTCGCACTTGTGTTAGTGTTGAAAAAGCACTTTTCGCACTTGTGTTAGTGTTGAAAAACCACTTTTTGCACTTGTGTTGGTGCAGGAAACCACTTTGCACTTGTATTCGTGTGGAAAAAACACTTTTTGCACTTGTGATAGTGTTGAAAAACCACTTTTCGCACTTGTGTTAGTGTTGAAAAACCACTTTTCGCACTTGTGTTCGTGTTGAAAAACCACTTTTCGCACTTGTGTTGGTGCAGGAAACCACTTTTGCACTTGTATTAGTGTGGAAAAAACACTTTTCGCACTTGTGTTAGTGTTGAAAAACCACTTTTCGCACTTGTGTTAGTGTTGAAAAACCACTTTTCGCACTTGTGTTGGTGCAGGAAACCACATTTGCACTTGTATTAGTGTGGAAAAAACACTTTTTGCACTTGTGATAGTGTTGAAAAACCACTTTTTGCACTTGTGTTAGTGTTGAAAAACCACTTTTCGCACTTGTGTTAGTGTTGAAAAACCACTTTTTGCACTTGTGTTAGTGTTGAAAAACCACTTTTCGCACTTGTGTTGGTGCAGGAAACCACTTTTGCACTTGTATTAGTGTGGAAAAAACACTTTTTGCACTTGTGATAGTGTTGAAAAACCACTTTTCGCACTTGTGTTAGTGTTGAAAAAACACTTTTCGCACTTGTGTTGGTGCAGGAAACCACTTTTGCACTTGTATTAGTGTGGAAAAACCACTTTTCGCACTTGTGTTGGTGTTGAAAAACCACTTTTCGCACTTGTGTTGGTGTTGAAAAACCACTTTTAGCACTTGTATTAGTGTTGAAAAACCACTTTTCGCACTTGTGTTGGTGCAGGAAACCACTTTTGCACTTGTATTAGTGTGGAAAAAGCACTTTTTGCACTTGTGATAGTGTTGAAAAACCACTTTTCACACTTATGTTGGTGCAGGAAACCACTTTTGCACTTGTATTAGTGTGGAAAAAACACTTTTCGCACTTGTGTTAGTGTTGAAAAACCACTTTTCGCACTTGTGTTAGTGTTGAAAAACCACTTTTTGCACTTGTGTTGGTGCAGGAAACCACTTTTGCACTTGTATTCGTGTGGAAAAAACACTTTTTGCACTTGTGATAGTGTTGAAAAACCACTTTTCGCACTTGTGTTCGTGTTGAAAACCCACTTTTCGCACTTGTGTTGGTGCAGGAAACCACTTTTGCACTTGTATTAGTGTGGAAAAAACACTTTTCGCACTTGTGTTAGTGTTGAAAAACCACTTTTCGCACTTGTGTTGAAAAACCACTTTTCGCACTTGTGTTGGTGCAGGAAACCACATTTGCACTTGTATTAGTGTGGAAAAAACACTTTTTGCACTTGTGATAGTGTTGAAAAACCACTTTTCGCACTTGTGTTAGTGTTGAAAAACTACCTTTCGCACTTGTGTTTGTGCAGGAAACCACTTTTGCACTTGTATTAGTGTGGAAAAACCACTTTTCGCACATGTGTTAGTGTTGAAAAACCACTTTTCGCACTTGTGTTGGTGCAGAAAACCACTTTTGCACTTGTATTAGTGTGGAAAAAACACTTTTTGCACTTGTGATAGTGTTGAAAAACCACTTTTCGCACTTGTGTTAGTGTTGAAAAACCACTTTTCGCACTTGTGTTGGTGCAGGAAACCACTTTTGCACTTGTATTAGTGTGGAAAAAACACTTTTTGCACTTGTGATAGTGTTGAAAAACCACTTTTCGTACTTGTGTTAGTGTTGAAAAACCACTTTTTGCACTTGTGTTAGTGTTGAAAAACCACTTTTCGCACTTGTGTTGGTGCAGGAAACCACTTTTGCACTTGTATTAGTGTGGAAAAACCACTTTTTGCACTTGTGTTAGTGTTGAAAAACCACTTTTCGCACTTGTGTTGGTGCAGGAAACCACTTTTGCACTTTTATTAGTGTGGAAAAAACACTTTTCGCACTTGTGTTAGTGTTGAAAAACCACTTTTCGCACTTGTGTTAGTGTTGAAAAACCACTTTTCGCACTTGTGTTAGTGTTGAAAAACCACTTTTCGCACTTGTGTTGGTGCAGGAAACCACTTTTGCACTTATATTGGTGTGGAAAAAACACTTTTCGCACTTGTGTTAGTGTTGAAAAACCACTTTTAGCACTTGTGTTAGTGTTTAAAAACCACTTTTCGCACTTGTGTTGGTGCAGGAAACCACTTTTGCACTTGTATTAGTGTGGAAAAAACACTTTTTGCACTTGTGATAGTGTTGAAAAACCACTTTTCACACTTGTGTTGGTGCAGGAAACCACTTTTGCACTTGTATTAGTGTGGAAAAAACACTTTTCGCACTTGTGTTAGTGTTGAAAAACCACTTTTCGCACTTGTGTTAGTGTTGAAAAACCACTTTTTGCACTTGTGTTGGTGCAGGAAACCACTTTTGCACTTGTATTAGTGTGGAAAAAACACTTTTTGCACTTGTGATATTGTTGAAAAACCACTTTTCGCACTTGTGTTAGTGTTGAAAAACCACTTTTCGCACTTGTGTTGGTGCAGGAAACCACTTTTGCGCTTGTATTAGTGTGGAAAAAACACTTTTTGCACTTGTGATAGTGTTGAAAAACGACTTTTCGCACTTGTGTTAGTGTTGAAAAACCACTTTTCGCACTTGTGTTGGGGCCGGAAACCACTTTTGCACTTGTATTAGTGTGGAAAAAACACTTTTTGCACTTGTGATAGTGTTGAAAAACCACTTTTCGCACTTGTATTAGTGTTGAAAAAGCACTTTTCGCACTTGTGTTGGTGCAGGAAACCACTTTTGCACTTGTATTAGTGTGGAAAAACCACTTTTTGCACTTGTGTTAGTGTTGAAAAACCACTTTTCGCACTTGTGTTGGTGCAGGAAACCACTTTTGCACTTGTATTAGTGTGGAAAAACACTTTTTGCACTTGTGATAGTGTTGAAAAACCACTTTTCGCACTTGTGTTAGTGTTGAAAAACCACTTTTCACACTTGTGTTGGTGCAGGAAACCACTTTTCCACTTGTATTAGTGTGGAAAAATCACTTTTCGCACTTGTGTTAGTGTTGAAAAACCACTTTTCGCACTTGTGTTAGTGTTGAAAAACCACATTTCGCACTTGTGTTGGTGCAGGAAACCACTTTTGCACTTGTATTAGTGTGGAAAAAACACTTTTTGCACTTGTGGTAGTGTTGAAAAACCACTTTTCGCACTTGTGTTAGTGTTGAAAAACCACTTTTCGCACTTGTGTTGGTGCAGGAAACCACTTTTGCACTTGTATTAATGTGGAAACAACACTTTTTGCACTTATGATAGTGTTGAAAAACCACTTTTCGCACTTGTGTTAGTGTTGAAAAACCACTTTTCGCACATGTGTTAGTGTTGAAAAACCACTTTTCGCACTTGTGTTAGTGTTGAAAAACCACTTTTCGCACATGTGTTAGTGTTGAAAAACCACTTTTCGCACTTGTGTTGGTGCAGGAAACCACTTTTGCACTTGTATTAGTGTGGAAAAACCACTTTTCGCACTTGTGTTAGTGTTGAAAAACCACTTTTCGCACTTGTGTTAGTGTTGAAAAACCACTTTTCGCACTTGTGTTGGTGCAGGAAACCACTTTTGCACTTGTATTTAGTGTGGAAAAAACACTTTTTGCACTTGTGATAGTGTTGAAAAACCACTTTTCGCACTTGTGATAGTGTTGACAAACCACTTTTTGCACTTGTGTTGGTGCAGGAAACCACTTTTGCACTTGTATTAGTGTGGAAAAAACACTTTTTGCACTTGTGATAGTGTTGAAAAACCACTTTTCGCACTTGTGTTAGTGTTGAAAAACCACTTTTCGCACTTGTGTTAGTGTTGAAAAACCACTTTTTGCACTTGTGTTAGTGTTGAAAAACCACTTTTCGCACTTGTGTTGGTGCAGGAAACCACTTTTGCACTTGTATTAGTGTGGAAAAAACACTTTTTGCACTTGTGATAGTGTTGAAAAACCACTTTTCGCACTTGTATTAGTGTTGAAAAAGCACTTTTCGCACTTGTGTTGGTGCAGGAAACCACTTTTGCACTTGTATTAGTGTGGAAAAACCACTTTTTGCACTTGTGTTAGTGTTGAAAAACCACTTTTCGCACCTGTGTTGGTGCAGGAAACCACTTTTGCACTTGTATTAGTGTGGAAAAAACACTTTTTGCACTTGTGATAGTGTTGAAAAACCACTTTTTGCACTTGTGTTAGTGTTGAAAAACCACTTTTCGCACTTGTGTTAGTGTTGAAAAACCACTTTTCGCACTTGTGTTGGTGCAGGAAACCACTTTTGCATTTGTATTAGTGTGGAAAAACAACTTTTCGCACTTGTGATAGTGTTGAAAAACCACTTTTCGCACTTGTGTTAGTGTTGAAAAACCACTTTTCGCACTTGTGTTGGTGCAGGAAACCACTTTTGCACTTGTATTATTGTGGAAAAACAACTTTTCGCACTTGTGTTAGTGTTGAAAAACCACTTTTCGCACTTGTGTTGGTGCAGGAAACCACTTTTGCACTTATATTAGTGTGGAAAAAACACTTTTTGCACTTGTGATAGTGTTGAAAAACCACTTTTGGCACTTGTGTTGGTGCAGGAAACCACTTTTGCACTTGTATTAGTGTGGAAAAAAACACTTTTTGCACTTGTGATAGTGTTGAAAAACCACTTTTCGCACTTGTGTTAGTGTTGAAAAACCACTTTTCGCACTTGTGTTAGTGTTGAAAAACCACTTTTCGCACTTGTGTTGGTGCAGGAAACCACTTTTGCACTTATATTGGTGTGGAAAAAACACTTTTCGCACTTGTGTTAGTGTTGAAAAACCACTTTTAGCACTTGTGTTAGTGTTTAAAAACCACTTTTCGCACTTGTGTTGGTGCAGGAAACCACTTTTGCACTTGTATTAGTGTGGAAAAAACACTTTTTGCACTTGTGATAGTGTTGAAAAACCACTTTTCACACTTGTGTTGGTGCAGGAAACCACTTTTGCACTTGTATTAGTGTGGAAAAAACACTTTTCACACTTGTGTTAGTGTTGAAAAACCACTTTTCGCACTTGTGTTAGTGTTGAAAAACCACTTTTTGCACTTGTGTTGGTGCAGGAAACCACTTTTGCACTTGTATTAGTGTGGAAAAAACACTTTTTGCACTTGTGATATTGTTGAAAAACCACTTTTCGCACTTGTGTTAGTGTTGAAAAACCACTTTTCGCACTTGTGTTGGTGCAGGAAACCACTTTTGCGCTTGTATTAGTGTGGAAAAAACACTTTTTGCACTTGTGATAGTGTTGAAAAACGACTTTTCGCACTTGTGTTAGTGTTGAAAAACCACTTTTCGCACTTGTGTTGGGGCCGGAAACCACTTTTGCACTTGTATTAGTGTGGAAAAAACACTTTTTGCACTTGTGATAGTGTTGAAAAACCACTTTTCGCACTTGTATTAGTGTTGAAAAAGCACTTTTCGCACTTGTGTTGGTGCAGGAAACCACTTTTGCACTTGTATTAGTGTGGAAAAACCACTTTTTGCACTTGTGTTAGTGTTGAAAAACCACTTTTCGCACTTGTGTTGGTGCAGGAAACCACTTTTGCACTTGTATTAGTGTGGAAAAAACACTTTTTGCACTTTTGATAGTGTTGAAAAACCACTTTTCGCACTTGTGTTAGTGTTGAAAAACCACTTTTCACACTTGTGTTGGTGCAGGAAACCACTTTTCCACTTGTATTAGTGTGGAAAAATCACTTTTCGCACTTGTGTTAGTGTTGAAAAACCACTTTTCGCACTTGTGTTAGTGTTGAAAAACCACATTTCGCACTTGTGTTGGTGCAGGAAACCACTTTTGCACTTGTATTAGTGTGGAAAAAACACTTTTTGCACTTGTGGTAGTGTTGAAAAACCACTTTTCGCACTTGTGTTAGTGTTGAAAAATCACTTTTCGCACTTGTGTTAGTGTTGAAAAACCACTTTTCGCACTTGTGTTGGTGCAGGAAACCACTTTTGCACTTGTATTAGTGTGGAAACAACACTTTTTGCACTTGTGATAGTGTTGAAAAACCACTTTTCGCACTTGTGTTAGTGTTGAAAAACCACTTTTCGCACATGTGTTAGTGTTGAAAAACCACTTTTCGCACTTGTGTTAGTGTTGAAAAACCACTTTTCGCACATGTGTTAGTGTTGAAAAACCACTTTTCGCACTTGTGTTGGTGCAGGAAACCACTTTTGCACTTGTATTAGTGTGGAAAAACCACTTTTCGCACTTGTGTTAGTGTTGAAAAACCACTTTTCGCACTTGTGTTAGTGTTGAAAAACCACTTTTCGCACTTGTGTTGGTGCAGGAAACCACTTTTGCACTTGTATTTAGTGTGGAAAAAACACTTTTTGCACTTGTGATAGTGTTGAAAAACCACTTTTCGCACTTGTGATAGTGTTGACAAACCACTTTTTGCACTTGTGTTGGTGCAGGAAACCACTTTTGCACTTGTATTAGTGTGGAAAAAACACTTTTTGCACTTGTGATAGTGTTGAAAAACCACTTTTCGCACTTGTGTTAGTGTTGAAAAACCACTTTTCGCACTTGTGTTAGTGTTGAAAAACCACTTTTTGCACTTGTGTTCGTGTTGAAAAACCACTTTTCGCACTTGTGTTGGTGCAGGAAACCACTTTTGCACTTGTATTAGTGTGGAAAAAACACTTTTTGCACTTGTGATAGTGTTGAAAACCACTTTTCGCACTTGTATTAGTGTTGAAAAAGCACTTTTCGCACTTGTGTTGGTGCAGGAAACCACTTTTGCACTTGTATTAGTGTGGAAAAACCACTTTTTGCACTTGTGTTAGTGTTGAAAAACCACTTTTCGCACTTGTGTTGGTGCAGGAAACCACTTTTGCACTTGTATTAGTGTGGAAAAAGCACTTTTTGCACTTGTGATAGTGTTGAAAAACCACTTTTTGCACTTGTGTTAGTGTTGAAAAACCACTTTTCGCACTTGTGTTAGTGTTGAAAAACCACTTTTCGCACTTGTGTTGGTGCAGGAAACCACTTTTGCATTTGTATTAGTGTGGAAAAACAACTTTTCGCACTTGTGATAGTGTTGAAAAACCACTTTTCGCACTTGTGTTAGTGTTGAAAAACCACTTTTCGCACTTGTGTTGGTGCAGGAAACCACTTTTGCACTTGTATTATTGTGGAAAAACAACTTTTCGCACTTGTGTTAGTGTTGAAAAACCACTTTTCGCACTTGTGTTGGTGCAGGAAACCACTTTTGCACTTATATTAGTGTGGAAAACACACTTTTTGCACTTGTGATAGTGTTGAAAAACCACTTTTCGCACTTGTGTTAGTGTTGAAAAACCACTTTTGGCACTTGTGTTGGTGCAGGAAACCACTTTTGCACTTGTATTAGTGTGGAAAAAAACACTTTTTGCACTTGTGATAGTGTTGAAAAACCACTTTTCGCACTTGTGTTAGTGTTGAAAAACCACTTTTCGCACGTGTGTTAGTGTTGAAAATCCGCTTTTCGCACTTGTGTTGGTGCAGGAAACCACTTTTGCACTTGTATTAGTGTGGAAAAACCACTTTTCGCACTTGTGTTAGTGTTGAAAAACCACTTTTCGTACTTGCGTTAGTGTTGAAAAAACACTTTTCTCACTTGTGTTGGTGCAGGAAACCACTTTTGCACTTGTATTAGTGTGGAAAAAACACTTTTTGCACTTGTGATAGTGTTGAAAAACCACTTTTCGCACTTGTGTTAGTGTTGAAAAACCACTTTTCGCACTTGTGTTGGTGCAGGAAACCACTTTTGCACTTGTATTAGTGTGGAAAAAACACTTTTTGCACTTGTGTTGGTGCAGGAAACCACTTTTGCACTTGTATTAGTGTGGAAAAACCACTTTTCGCACTTGTGTTAGTGTTGAAAAACCACTTTTCGCACTTGTGTTAGTGTTGAAAAACCACTTTTCGCACTTGTGTTAGTGTTGAAAAACTACTTTTCGCACTTGTGTTGGTGCAGGAAACCACTTTTGCACTTGTATTAGTGTGGAAAACCACTTTTCACACTTGTGTTAGTGTTGAAAAACCACTTTTCACACTTGTGTTGGTGCAGGAAACCAGTTTTGCACTTGTATTAGTGTGGAAAAAACACTTTTTGCACTTGTGATAGTGTTGAAAAACCACTTTTCGCACTTGTGTTAGTGTTGAAAAACCACTTTTCGCACTTGTGTTGGTGCAGGAAACCACTTTTGCACTTGTATTAGTGTGGAAAAAACACTTTTTGCACTTGTGATAGTGTTGAAAAACCACTTTTCGCCCTTGTGTTAGTGTTGAAAAACCACTTTTCGCACTTGTGTTAGTGTTGAAAAACCACTTTTCGCACTTGTGTTGGTGCAGGAAACCACTTTTGCACTTGTAGTAGTGTGGAAAAAACACTTTTTGCACTTGTGATAGTGTTGAAAAACCACTTTTCGCACTTGTGTTAGTGTTGAAAAACCACTTTTCACACTTGTGTTGGTGCAGGAAACCACTTTTGCACTTGTATTAGTGTGGAAAAATCACTTTTCGTACTTGTGTTAGTGTTGAAAAACCACTTTTCGCACTTGTGTTAGTGTTGAAAAACCACTTTTCGCACTTGTGTTGGTGCAGGAAACCACTTTTGCACTTGAATTAGTGTGGAAAAACCACTTTTTGCACTTGTGATAGTGTTGAAAAACCACTTTTCGCACTTGTGTTAGTGTTGAAAAACCACTTTTCGCACTTGTGTTAGTGTTGAAAAACCACTTTTCGCACTTGTGTTGGTGCAGGAAACCACTTTTGCACTTGTATTAGTGTGGAAAAAACACTTTTTGCACTTGTGATAGTGTTGAAAAACCACTTTTCACACTTGTGTTAGTGTTGAAAAACCACTTTTCACACTTGTGTTGGTGCAGGAAACCACTTTTGCACTTGTATTAGTGTGGAAAAATCACTTTTCGCACTTGTGTTAGTGTTGAAAAACCACTTTTCGCACTTGTATTAGTGTTGAAAAACCACTTTTCGCACTTGTGTTGGTGCAGGAAACCACTTTTGCACTTGTATTAGTGTGGAAAAACCACTTTTCGCACTTGTGTTAGTGTTGAAAAACCACTTTTCGCACTTGTGTTAGTGTTGAAAAACCACTTTTCGCACTTGTGTTGGTGCAGGAAACCACTTTTGCACTTGTATTTAGTGTGGAAAAAACACTTTTTGCACTTGTGATAGTGTTGAAAAACCATCTTTTCGCACTTGTGATAGTGTTGACAAACCACTTTTTGCACTTGTGTTGGTGCAGGAAACCACTTTTGCACTTGTATTAGTGTGGAAAAAACACTTTTTGCACTTGTGATAGTGTTGAAAAACCACTTTTCGCACTTGTGTTAGTGTTGAAAAACCACTTTTCGCACTTGTGTTAGTGTTGAAAAACCACTTTTTGCACTTGTGTTAGTGTTGAAAAACCACTTTTCGCACTTGTGTTGGTGCAGGAAACCACTTTTGCACTTGTATTAGTGTGGAAAAAACACTTTTTGCACTTGTGATAGTGTTGAAAAACCACTTTTCGCACTTGTATTAGTGTTGAAAAAGCACTTTTCGCACTTGTGTTGGTGCAGGAAACCACTTTTGCACTTGTATTAGTGTGGAAAAACCACTTTTTGCACTTGTGTTAGTGTTGAAAAACCACTTTTCGCACTTGTGTTGGTGCAGGAAACCACTTTTGCACTTGTATTAGTGTGGAAAAAACACTTTTTGCACTTGTGATAGTGTTGAAAAACCACTTTTTGCACTTGTGTTAGTGTTGAAAAACCACTTTTCGCACTTGTGTTAGTGTTGAAAAACCACTTTTCGCACTTGTGTTGGTGCAGGAAACCACTTTTGCATTTGTATTAGTGTGGAAAAACAACTTTTCGCACTTGTGATAGTGTTGAAAAACCACTTTTCGCACTTGTGTTAGTGTTGAAAAACCACTTTTCGCACTTGTGTTGGTGCAGGAAACCACTTTTGCACTTGTATTATTGTGGAAAAACAACTTTTCGCACTTGTGTTAGTGTTGAAAAACCACTTTTCGCACTTGTGTTGGTGCAGGAAACCACTTTTGCACTTATATTAGTGTGGAAAAAACACTTTTTGCACTTGTGATAGTGTTGAAAAACCACTTTTGGCACTTGTGTTGGTGCAGGAAACCACTTTTGCACTTGTATTAGTGTGGAAAAAAACACTTTTTGCACTTGTGATAGTGTTGAAAACCACTTTTCGCACTTGTGTTAGTGTTGAAAAACCACTTTTCGCACTTGTGTTAGTGTTGAAAAACCACTTTTCGCACTTGTGTTGGTGCAGGAAACCACTTTTGCACTTATATTGGTGTGGAAAAAACACTTTTCGCACTTGTGTTAGTGTTGAAAAACCACTTTTAGCACTTGTGTTAGTGTTTAAAAACCACTTTTCGCACTTGTGTTGGTGCAGGAAACCACTTTTGCACTTGTATTAGTGTGGAAAAAACACTTTTTGCACTTGTGATAGTGTTGAAAAACCACTTTTCACACTTGTGTTGGTGCAGGAAACCACTTTTGCACTTGTATTAGTGTGGAAAAAACACTTTTCACACTTGTGTTAGTGTTGAAAAACCACTTTTCGCACTTGTGTTAGTGTTGAAAAACCACTTTTTGCACTTGTGTTGGTGCAGGAAACCACTTTTGCACTTGTATTAGTGTGGAAAAAACACTTTTTGCACTTGTGATATTGTTGAAAAACCACTTTTCGCACTTGTGTTAGTGTTGAAAAACCACTTTTCGCACTTGTGTTGGTGCAGGAAACCACTTTTGCGCTTGTATTAGTGTGGAAAAAACACTTTTTGCACTTGTGATAGTGTTGAAAAACGACTTTTCGCACTTGTGTTAGTGTTGAAAAACCACTTTTCGCACTTGTGTTGGGGCCGGAAACCACTTTTGCACTTGTATTAGTGTGGAAAAAACACTTTTTGCACTTGTGATAGTGTTGAAAAACCACTTTTCGCACTTGTATTAGTGTTGAAAAAGCACTTTTCGCACTTGTGTTGGTGCAGGAAACCACTTTTGCACTTGTATTAGTGTGGAAAAACCACTTTTTGCACTTGTGTTAGTGTTGAAAAACCACTTTTCGCACTTGTGTTGGTGCAGGAAACCACTTTTGCACTTGTATTAGTGTGGAAAAAACACTTTTTGCACTTTTGATAGTGTTGAAAAACCACTTTTCGCACTTGTGTTAGTGTTGAAAAACCACTTTTCACACTTGTGTTGGTGCAGGAAACCACTTTTCCACTTGTATTAGTGTGGAAAAATCACTTTTCGCACTTGTGTTAGTGTTGAAAAACCACTTTTCGCACTTGTGTTAGTGTTGAAAAACCACATTTCGCACTTGTGTTGGTGCAGGAAACCACTTTTGCACTTGTATTAGTGTGGAAAAAAACACTTTTTGCACTTGTGGTAGTGTTGAAAAACCACTTTTCGCACTTGTGTTAGTGTTGAAAAATCACTTTTCGCACTTGTGTTAGTGTTGAAAAACCACTTTTCGCACTTGTGTTGGTGCAGGAAACCACTTTTGCACTTGTATTAGTGTGGAAACAACACTTTTTGCACTTGTGATAGTGTTGAAAAACCACTTTTCGCACTTGTGTTAGTGTTGAAAAACCACTTTTCGCACATGTGTTAGTGTTGAAAAACCACTTTTCGCACTTGTGTTAGTGTTGAAAAACCACTTTTCGCACATGTGTTAGTGTTGAAAAACCACTTTTCGCACTTGTGTTGGTGCAGGAAACCACTTTTGCACTTGTATTAGTGTGGAAAAAACCACTTTTCGCACTTGTGTTAGTGTTGAAAAACCACTTTTCGCACTTGTGTTAGTGTTGAAAAACCACTTTTCGCACTTGTGTTGGTGCAGGAAACCACTTTTGCACTTGTATTTAGTGTGGAAAAAACACTTTTTGCACTTGTGATAGTGTTGAAAAACCACTTTTCGCACTTGTGATAGTGTTGACAAACCACTTTTTGCACTTGTGTTGGTGCAGGAAACCACTTTTGCACTTGTATTAGTGTGGAAAAAACACTTTTTGCACTTGTGATAGTGTTGAAAAACCACTTTTCGCACTTGTGTTAGTGTTGAAAAACACTTTTCGCACTTGTGTTAGTGTTGAAAAACCACTTTTTGCACTTGTGTTCGTGTTGAAAAACCACTTTTCGCACTTGTGTTGGTGCAGGAAACCACTTTTGCACTTGTATTAGTGTGGAAAAAACACTTTTTGCACTTGTGATAGTGTTGAAAACCACTTTTCGCACTTGTATTAGTGTTGAAAAAGCACTTTTCGCACTTGTGTTGGTGCAGGAAACCACTTTTGCACTTGTATTAGTGTGGAAAAACCACTTTTTGCACTTGTGTTAGTGTTGAAAAACCACTTTTCGCACTTGTGTTGGTGCAGGAAACCACTTTTGCACTTGTATTAGTGTGGAAAAAACACTTTTTGCACTTGTGATAGTGTTGAAAAACCACTTTTTGCACTTGTGTTAGTGTTGAAAAACCACTTTTCGCACTTGTGTTAGTGTTGAAAAACCACTTTTTGCACTTGTGTTGGTGCAGGAAACCACTTTTGCATTTGTATTAGTGTGGAAAAACAACTTTTCGCACTTGTGATAGTGTTGAAAAACCACTTTTCGCACTTGTGTTAGTGTTGAAAAACCACTTTTCGCACTTGTGTTGGTGCAGGAAACCACTTTTGCACTTGTATTATTGTGGAAAAACAACTTTTCGCACTTGTGTTAGTGTTGAAAAACCACTTTTCGCACTTGTGTTGGTGCAGGAAACCACTTTTGCACTTATATTAGTGTGGAAAACACACTTTTTGCACTTGTGATAGTGTTGAAAAACCACTTTTCGCACTTGTGTTAGTGTTGAAAAACCACTTTTGGCACTTGTGTTGGTGCAGGAAACCACTTTTGCACTTGTATTAGTGTGGAAAAAAACACTTTTTGCACTTGTGATAGTGTTGAAAAACCACTTTTCGCACTTGTGTTAGTGTTGAAAAACCACTTTTCGCACTTGTGTTAGTGTTGAAAATCCGCTTTTCGCACTTGTGTTGGTGCAGGAAACCACTTTTGCACTTGTATTAGTGTGGAAAAACCACTTTTCGCACTTGTGTTAGTGTTGAAAAACCACTTTTCGTACTTGCGTTAGTGTTGAAAAAACACTTTTCTCACTTGTGTTGGTGCAGGAAACCACTTTTGCACTTGTATTAGTGTGGAAAAAACACTTTTTGCACTTGTGATAGTGTTGAAAAACCACTTTTCGCACTTGTGTTAGTGTTGAAAAACCACTTTTCGCACTTGTGTTGGTGCAGGAAACCACTTTTGCACTTGTATTAGTGTGGAAAAAACACTTTTTGCACTTGTGTTGGTGCAGGAAACCACTTTTGCACTTGTATTAGTGTGGAAAAACCACTTTTCGCACTTGTGTTAGTGTTGAAAAACCACTTTTCGCACTTGTGTTAGTGTTGAAAAACCACTTTTCGCACTTGTGTTAGTGTTGAAAAACTACTTTTCGCACTTGTGTTGGTGCAGGAAACCACTTTTGCACTTGTATTAGTGTGGAAAACCACTTTTCACACTTGTGTTAGTGTTGAAAAACCACTTTTCACACTTGTGTTGGTGCAGGAAACCAGTTTTGCACTTGTATTAGTGTGGAAAAAACACTTTTTGCACTTGTGATAGTGTTGAAAAACCACTTTTCGCACTTGTGTTAGTGTTGAAAAACCACTTTTCGCACTTGTGTTGGTGCAGGAAACCACTTTTGCACTTGTATTAGTGTGGAAAAAACACTTTTTGCACTTGTGATAGTGTTGAAAAACCACTTTTCGCCCTTGTGTTAGTGTTGAAAAACCACTTTTCGCACTTGTGTTAGTGTTGAAAAACCACTTTTCGCACTTGTGTTGGTGCAGGAAACCACTTTTGCACTTGTAGTAGTGTGGAAAAAACACTTTTTGCACTTGTGATAGTGTTGAAAAACCACTTTTCGCACTTGTGTTAGTGTTGAAAAACCACTTTTCACACTTGTGTTGGTGCAGGAAACCACTTTTGCACTTGTATTAGTGTGGAAAAATCACTTTTCGTACTTGTGTTAGTGTTGAAAAACCACTTTTCGCACTTGTGTTAGTGTTGAAAAACCACTTTTCGCACTTGTGTTGGTGCAGGAAACCACTTTTGCACTTGAATTAGTGTGGAAAAACCACTTTTTGCACTTGTGATAGTGTTGAAAAACCACTTTTCGCACTTGTGTTAGTGTTGAAAAACCACTTTTCGCACTTGTGTTAGTGTTGAAAAACCACTTTTCGCACTTGTGTTGGTGCAGGAAACCACTTTTGCACTTGTATTAGTGTGGAAAAAACACTTTTTGCACTTGTGATAGTGTTGAAAAACCACTTTTCACACTTGTGTTAGTGTTGAAAAACCACTTTTCACACTTGTGTTGGTGCAGGAAACCACTTTTGCACTTGTATTAGTGTGGAAAAATCACTTTTCGCACTTGTGTTAGTGTTGAAAAACCACTTTTCGCACTTGTATTAGTGTTGAAAAACCACTTTTCGCACTTGTGTTGGTGCAGGAAACCACTTTTGCACTTGTATTAGTGTGGAAAAAACACATTTTGCACTTGTGATAGTGTTGAAAAACCACTTTTCGCACTTGTGTTAGTGTTGAAAAATCACTTTTCGCACTTGTGTTAGTGTTGAAAAACCACTTTTCACACTTGTGTTGGTGCAGGAAACCACTTTTGCACTTGTATTAGTGTGGAAAAAACACTTTTTGCACTTGTGATAGTGTTGAAAAACCCTTTTCGCACTTGTGTTAGTGTTGAAAAACCACTTTTCGCACATGTGTTAGTGTTGAAAAACCACTTTTCGCACTTGTGTTAGTGTTGAAAAACCACTTTTCGCACATGTGTTAGTGTTGAAAAACCACTTTTCGCACTTGTGTTGGTGCAGGAAACCTCTTTTGCACTTGTATTAGTGTGGAAAAACCACTTTTCGCACTTGTGTTAGTGTTGAAAAACCACTTTTCGCACTTGTGTTAGTGTTGAAAAACCACTTTTCGCACTTGTGTTGGTGCAGGAAACCACTTTTGCACTTGTATTAGTGTGGAAAAAACACTTTTTGCACTTGTGATAGTGTTGAAAAACCACTTTTTGCACTTGTGTAGTGTTGAAAAACCACTTTTCGCACTTGTGTTGTGCAGGAAACCACTTTTGCACTTGTATTAGTGTGGAAAAACCACTTTTCACACTTGTGTTAGTGTTGAAAAACCACTTTTCGCACTTGTGTTGGTGCAGGAAACCAGTTTTGCACTTGTATTAGTGTGGAAAAAACACTTTTCACACTTGTGTTAGTGTTGAAAAACCACTTTTCGCACTTGTGTTGGTGCAGGAAACCACTTTTTCACTTGTATTAGTGTGGAAAAAAACACTTTTTGCACTTGTGATAGTGTTGAAAAACCACTTTTCGCACTTGTGTTAGTGTTGAAAAACCACTTTTCGCACTTGTGTTGGTGCAGGAAACCACTTTTGCACTTTATTAGTGTGGAAAAACCACTTTTCGCACTTGTGTTAGTGTTGAAAAACCACTTCTCGCACTTGTGTTGGTGCAGGAAACCACTTTTGCACTTGTATTAGTGTGGAAAAACCACTTTTCGCACTTGTGTTAGTGTTGAAAAACCACTTTTTCGCACTTGTTTTAGTGTTGAAAATCCGCTTTTCGCACTTGTGTTGGTGCAGGAAACCACTTTTGCACTTGTATTAGTGTGGAAAAACCACTTTTCGCACTTGTGTTAGTGTTGAAAAACCACTTTTCGCACTTGTGTTAGTGTGTGAAAAACCACTTTTCGCACTTGTGTTGGTGCAGGAAACCACTTTTGCACTTGTATTAGTGTGGAAAAAACACTTTTTGCACTTGTGATAGTGTTGAAAAACCACTTTCGCACTTGTGTTAGTGTTGAAAAACCACTTTTCGCACTTGTGTTGGTGCAGGAAACCACTTTTGCACTTGTATTAGTGTGGAAAAAACACTTTTTGCACTTGTGTTGGTGCAGGAAACCACTTTTGCACTTGTATTAGTGTGGAAAAACCACTTTTCGCACTTGTGTTAGTGTTGAAAAACCACTTTTCGCACTTGTGTTAGTGTTGAAAAACCACTTTTCGCACTTGTGTTAGTGTTGAAAAACTACTTTTCGCACTTGTGTTGGTGCAGGAAACCACTTTTGCACTTGTATTAGTGTGGAAAAACCACTTTTCACACTTGTGTTAGTGTTGAAAAACCACTTTTCGCACTTGTGTTGGTGCAGGAAACCAGTTTTGCACTTGTATTAGTGTGGAAAAAAACACTTTTCACACTTGTGTTAGTGTTGAAAACCACTTTTCGCACTTGTGTTGGTGCAGGAAACCACTTTTGCACTTGTATTAGTGTGGAAAAAACACTTTTTGCACTTGTGATAGTGTTGAAAAACCACTTTTCGCACTTGTGTTAGTGTTGAAAAACCACTTTTCGCACTTGTGTTGGTGCAGGAAACCACTTTTGCACTTGTATTAGTGTGGAAAAACCACTTTTCGCACTTGTGTTAGTGTTGAAAAAACCACTTTTCGCACTTGTGTTAGTGTTGAAAAAACCACTTTTTGCACTTGTGTTAGTGTTGAAAAACCACTTTTCGCACTTGTGTTGGGCCAGGAAACCACTTTTGCACTTGCATTAGTGTGGAAAAAACACTTTTTGCACTTGTGATAGTGTTGAAAACCACTTTTCGCACTTGTATTAGTGTTGAAAAAGCACTTTTCGCACTTGTGTTGGTGCAGGAAACCACTTTTGCACTTGTATTAGTGTGGAAAAACCATTTTTTGCACTTGTGTTAGTGTTGAAAAACCACTTTTCGCACTTGTGTTGGTGCAGGAAACCACTTTTGCACTTGTATTAGTGTGGAAAAAACACTTTTTGCACTTGTGATAGTGTTGAATAAACCACTTTTCGCACTTGTGTTAGTGTTGAAAAACCACTTTTCACACTTGTGTTGGTGCAGGAAACCACTTTTGCACTTGTATTAGTGTGGAAAAATCACTTTTCGCACTTGTGTTAGTGTTGAAAAACCACTTTTCGCACTTGTGTTAGTGTTGAAAAACCACTTTTCGCACTTGTGTTGGTGCAGGAAACCACTTTTGCACTTGTATTAGTGTGGAAAAAACACTTTTTGCACTTGTGATAGTGTTGAAAAACCACTTTTCGCACTTGTGTTAGTGTTGAAAAATCACTTTTCGCACTTGTGTTAGTGTTGAAAAACCACTTTTCGCACTTGTGTTGGTGCAGGAAACCACTTTTGCACTTGTATTAGTGTGGAAAAAACACTTTTTGCACTTGTGATAGTGTTGAAAGACCACTTTTCGCACTTGTGTTAATGTTGAAAAACCACTTTTCGCACATGTGTTAGTGTTGAAAAACCACTTTTCGCACTTGTGTTAGTGTTGAAAAACCACTTTTCGCACATGTGTTAGTGTTGAAAAACCACTTTTCGCACTTGTGTTGGTGCAGGAAACCACTTTTGCACTTGTATTAGTGTGGAAAAACCACTTTTCGCACTTGTGTTAGTGTTGAAAAACCACTTTTCGCACTTGTGTTGGTGCAGGAAACCACTTTTGCACTTGTATTTAGTGTGGAAAAAACACTTTTTGCACTTGTGATAGTGTTGGAAAACCACTTTTCGCACTTGTGATAGTGTTGAAAAACCACTTTTTGCACTTGTGTTGGTGCAGGAAACCACTTTTGCACTTGTATTAGTGTGGAAAAAACACTTTTTGCACTTGTGATATTGTTGAAAAACCACTTTTCGCACTTGTGTTAGTGTTGAAAAACCACTTTTCGCACTTGTGTTGGTGCAGGAAACCACTTTTGCACTTGTATTAGTGTGGAAAAACCACTTTTCGCACTTGTGTTAGTGTTGAAAAACCACTTTTCACAATTGTGTTAGTGTTGAAAAACCACTTTTCGCACTTGTGTTGGTGCAGGAAACCACTTTTGCACTTGTATTAGTGTGGAAAAACCACTTTTTGCACTTGTGTTAGTGTTGAAAAACCACTTTTCGCACTTGTGTTAGTGCAGGAAACCACTTTTGCACTTGTATTAGTGTGGAAAAAACACTTTTTGCACTTGTGATAGTGTTGAAAAACCACTTTTCGCACTTGTATTAGTGTTGATAAAGCACTTTTCGCACTTGTGTTGGTGCAGGAAACCACTTTTGCACTTGTATTAGTGTGGAAAAACCACTTTTTGCACTTGTGTTAGTGTTGAAAAAGCACTTTTCGCACTTGTGTTGGTGCAGGAAACCACTTTTGCACTTGTATTAGTGTGGAAAAAACACTTTTTGCACTTGTGATAGTGTTGAAAAACCACTTTTCGCACTTGTGTTAGTGTTGAAAAACCACTTTTCGCACTTGTGTTAGTGTTGAAAAACCACTTTTCGCACTTGTGTTGGTGCAGGAAACCACTTTTGCACTTGTATTAGTGTGGAAAAACAACTTTTCGCACTTGTGATAGTGTTGAAAAACCACTTTTCGCACTTGTGTTAGTGTTGAAAAACCACTTTTCGCACTTGTGTTGGTGCAGGAAACCACTTTTGCACTTGTATTAGTGTGGAAAAACCACTTTTCGCACTTGTGTTAGTGTTGAAAAACCACTTTTCGCACTTGTGTTAGTGTTGAAAAACCACTTTTTGCACTTGTGTTAGTGTTGAAAAACCACTTTTCGCACTTGTGTTGGGGCCGGAAACCACTTTTGCACTTGTATTAGTGTGGAAAAAACACTTTTTGCACTTGTGATAGTGTTGAAAAACCACTTTTCGCACTTGTATTAGTGTTGAAAAAGCACTTTTCGCACTTGTGTTGGTGCAGGAAACCACTTTTGCACTTGTATTAGTGTGGAAAAACCACTTTTTGCACTTGTGTTAGTGTTGAAAAACCACTTTTCGCACTTGTGTTGGTGCAGGAAACCACTTTTGCACTTGTATTAGTGTGGAAAAAACACTTTTTGCACTTGTGATAGTGTTGAAAAACCACTTTTCGCACTTGTGTTAGTGTTGAAAAACCACTTTTCACACTTGTGTTGGTGCAGGAAACCACTTTTGCACTTGTATTAGTGTGGAAAAATCACTTTTCGCACTTGTGTTAGTGTTGAAAAACCACTTTTCGCACTTGTGTTAGTGTTGAAAAACCACTTTTCGCACTTGTGTTGGTGCAGGAAACCACTTTTGCACTTGTATTAGTGTGGAAAAAACACTTTTTGCACTTGTGGTAGTGTTGAAAAACCACTTTTCGCACTTGTGTTAGTGTTGAAAAATCACTTTTCGCACTTGTGTTAGTGTTGAAAAACCACTTTTCGCACTTGTGTTGGTGCAGGAAACCACTTTTGCACTTGTATTAGTGTGGAAACAACACTTTTTGCACTTGTGATAGTGTTGAAAAACCACTTTTCGCACTTGTGTTACTGTTGAAAAACCACTTTTCGCACATGTATTAGTGTGGAAAAACCACTTTTCGCACTTGTGTTAGTGTTGAAAAACCACTTTTCGCACTTGTGTTAGTGTTGAAAAACCACTTTTCGCACTTGTGTTGGTGCAGGAAACCACTTTTGCACTTGTATTAGTGTGGAAAAAACACTTTTTGCACTTGTGATAGTGTTGAAAAACCACTTTTCGCACTTGTGTTAGTGTTGAAAAACCACTTTTCGCACTTGTGTTGGTGCAGGAAACCACTTTTGCACTTGTATTAGTGTGGAAAAAACACTTTTTGCACTTGTGTTGGTGCAGGAAACCACTTTTGCACTTGTATTAGTGTGGAAAAACCACTTTTCGCACTTGTGTTAGTGTTGAAAAACCACTTTTCGCACTTGTGTTAGTGTTGAAAAACCACTTTTCGCACTTGTGTTAGTGTTGAAAAACTACTTTTCGCACTTGTGTTGGTGCAGGAAACCACTTTTGCACTTGTATTAGTGTGGAAAAACCACTTTTCACACTTGTGTTAGTGTTGAAAAACCACTTTTCGCACTTGTGTTGGTGCAGGAAACCAGTTTTGCACTTGTATTAGTGTGGAAAAAACACTTTTCACACTTGTGTTAGTGTTGAAAAACCACTTTTCGCACTTGTGTTGGTGCAGGAAACCACTTTTGCACTTGTATTAGTGTGGAAAAAACACTTTTTGCACTTGTGATAGTGTTGAAAAACCACTTTTCGCACTTGTGTTAGTGTTGAAAAACCACTTTTCGCACTTGTGTTGGTGCAGGAAACCACTTTTGCACTTGTATTAGTGTGGAAAAACCACTTTTCGCACTTGTGTTAGTGTTGAAAAACCACTTTTCGCACTTGTGTTAGTGTTGAAAAACCACTTTTTGCACTTGTGTTAGTGTTGAAAAACCACTTTTCGCACTTGTGTTGGGGCAGGAAACCACTTTTGCACTTGCATTAGTGTGGAAAAAACACTTTTTGCACTTGTGATAGTGTTGAAAAACCACTTTTCGCACTTGTATTAGTGTTGAAAAAGCACTTTTCGCACTTGTGTTGGTGCAGGAAACCACTTTTGCACTTGTATTAGTGTGGAAAAACCATTTTTTGCACTTGTGTTAGTGTTGAAAAACCACTTTTCGCACTTGTGTTGGTGCAGGAAACCACTTTTGCACTTGTATTAGTGTGGAAAAAACACTTTTTGCACTTGTGATAGTGTTGAAAAACCACTTTTCGCACTTGTGTTAGTGTTGAAAAACCACTTTTCACACTTGTGTTGGTGCAGGAAACCACTTTTGCACTTGTATTAGTGTGGAAAAATCACTTTTCGCACTTGTGTTAGTGTTGAAAAACCACTTTTCGCACTTGTGTTAGTGTTGAAAAACCACTTTTCGCACTTGTGTTGGTGCAGGAAACCACTTTTGCACTTGTATTAGTGTGGAAAAAACACTTTTTGCACTTGTGATAGTGTTGAAAAACCACTTTTCGCACTTGTGTTAGTGTTGAAAAATCACTTTTCGCACTTGTGTTAGTGTTGAAAAACCACTTTTCGCACTTGTGTTGGTGCAGGAAACCACTTTTGCACTTGTATTAGTGTGGAAAAAACACTTTTTGCACTTGTGATAGTGTTGAAAGACCACTTTTCGCACTTGTGTTAATGTTGAAAAACCACTTTTCGCACATGTGTTAGTGTTGAAAAACCACTTTTCGCACTTGTGTTAGTGTTGAAAAACCACTTTTCGCACATGTGTTAGTGTTGAAAAACCACTTTTCGCACTTGTGTTGGTGCAGGAAACCACTTTTGCACTTGTATTAGTGTGGAAAAACCACTTTTCGCACTTGTGTTAGTGTTGAAAAACCACTTTTCGCACTTGTGTTGGTGCAGGAAACCACTTTTGCACTTGTATTTAGTGTGGAAAAAACACTTTTTGCACTTGTGATAGTGTTGAAAAACCACTTTTCGCACTTGTGATAGTGTTGAAAAACCACTTTTTGCACTTGTGTTGGTGCAGGAAACCACTTTTGCACTTGTATTAGTGTGGAAAAAACACTTTTTGCACTTGTGATATTGTTGAAAAACCACTTTTCGCACTTGTGTTAGTGTTGAAAAACCACTTTTCGCACTTGTGTTGGTGCAGGAAACCACTTTTGCACTTGTATTAGTGTGGAAAAACCACTTTTCGCACTTGTGTTAGTGTTGAAAAACCACTTTTCACAATTGTGTTAGTGTTGAAAAACCACTTTTCGCACTTGTGTTGGTGCAGGAAACCACTTTTGCACTTGTATTAGTGTGGAAAAACCACTTTTTGCACTTGTGTTAGTGTTGAAAAACCACTTTTCGCACTTGTGTTGGTGCAGGAAACCACTTTTGCACTTGTATTAGTGTGGAAAAAACACTTTTTGCACTTGTGATAGTGTTGAAAAACCACTTTTCGCACTTGTATTAGTGTTGATAAAGCACTTTTCGCACTTGTGTTGGTGCAGGAAACCACTTTTGCACTTGTATTAGTGTGGAAAAACCACTTTTTGCACTTGTGTTAGTGTTGAAAAAGCACTTTTCGCACTTGTGTTGGTGCAGGAAACCACTTTTGCACTTGTATTAGTGTGGAAAAAACACTTTTTGCACTTGTGATAGTGTTGAAAAACCACTTTTCGCACTTGTGTTAGTGTTGAAAAACCACTTTTCGCACTTGTGTTAGTGTTGAAAAACCACTTTTCGCACTTGTGTTGGTGCAGGAAACCACTTTTGCACTTGTATTAGTGTGGAAAAACAACTTTTCGCACTTGTGATAGTGTTGAAAAACCACTTTTCGCACTTGTGTTAGTGTTGAAAAACCACTTTTCGCACTTGTGTTGGTGCAGGAAACCACTTTTGCACTTGTATTAGTGTGGAAAAACCACTTTTCGCACTTGTGTTAGTGTTGAAAAACCACTTTTCGCACTTGTGTTAGTGTTGAAAAACCACTTTTTGCACTTGTGTTAGTGTTGAAAAACCACTTTTCGCACTTGTGTTGGGGCCGGAAACCACTTTTGCACTTGTATTAGTGTGGAAAAAACACTTTTTGCACTTGTGATAGTGTTGAAAAACCACTTTTCGCACTTGTATTAGTGTTGAAAAAGCACTTTTCGCACTTGTGTTGGTGCAGGAAACCACTTTTGCACTTGTATTAGTGTGGAAAAACCACTTTTTGCACTTGTGTTAGTGTTGAAAAACCACTTTTCGCACTTGTGTTGGTGCAGGAAACCACTTTTGCACTTGTATTAGTGTGGAAAAAACACTTTTTGCACTTGTGATAGTGTTGAAAAACCACTTTTCGCACTTGTGTTAGTGTTGAAAAACCAATTTTCACACTTGTGTTGGTGCAGGAAACCACTTTTGCACTTGTATTAGTGTGGAAAAATCACTTTTCGCACTTGTGTTAGTGTTGAAAAACCACTTTTCGCACTTGTGTTAGTGTTGAAAAACCACTTTTCGCACTTGTGTTGGTGCAGGAAACCACTTTTGCACTTGTATTAGTGTGGAAAAAACACTTTTTGCACTTGTGGTAGTGTTGAAAAACCACTTTTCGCACTTGTGTTAGTGTTGAAAAATCACTTTTCGCACTTGTGTTAGTGTTGAAAAACCACTTTTCGCACTTGTGTTGGTGCAGGAAACCACTTTTGCACTTGTATTAGTGTGGAAACAACACTTTTTGCACTTGTGATAGTGTTGAAAAACCACTTTTCGCACTTGTGTTACTGTTGAAAAACCACTTTTCGCACATGTGTTAGTGTTGAAAAACCACTTTCCGCACATGTGTTAGTGTTGAAAAACCACTTTTCGCACATGTGTTAGTGTTGAAAAACCACTTTTCGCACTTGTGTTGGTGCAGGAAACCACTTTTGCACTTGTATTAGTGTGGAAAAACCACTTTTCGCACTTGTGGTAGTGTTGAAAAACCACTTTTCGCACTTGTGTTAGTGTTGAAAAACCACTTTTCGCACTTGTGTTGGTGCAGGAAACCACTTTTGCACTTGTATTTAGTGTGGAAAAAACACTTTTTGCACCTGTGATAGTGTTGAAAAACCACTTTTCGCACTTGTGATAGTGTTGAAAAACCACTTTTTGCACTTGTGTTGGTGCAGGAAACCACTTTTGCACTTGTATTAGTGTGGAAAAAACACTTTTTGCACTTGTGATAGTGTTGAAAAACCACTTTTCGCACTTGCGTTAGTGTTGAAAAACTACTTTTCGCACTTGTGTTGGTGCAGGAAACCACTTTTTCACTTGTATTAGTGTGGAAAAACCACTTTTCACACTTGTGTTAGTGTTGAAAAACCACTTTTCGCACTTGTGTTGGTGCAGGAAACCAGTTTTGCACTTGTATTAGTGTGGAAAAAACACTTTTCACACTTGTGTTAGTGTTGAAAAACCACTTTTCGCACTTGTGTTGGTGCAGGAAACCACTTTTGCACTTGTATTAGTGTGGAAAAAACACTTTTTGCACTTGTGATAGTGTTGAAAAACCACTTTTCGCACTTGTGTTAGTGTTGAAAAACCACTTTTCGCACTTGTGTTGGTGCAGGAAACCACTTTTGCACTTGTATTAGTGTGGAAAAACCACTTTTCGCACTTGTGTTAGTGTTGAAAAACCACTTTTCGCACTTGTGTTGGTGCAGGAAACCACTTTTGCACTTGTATTAGTGTGGAAAAAACACTTTTTGCACTTGTGATAGTGTTGAAAAACCACTTTTCGCCCTTGTGTTAGTGTTGAAAAACCACTTTTCGCACTTGTGTTAGTGTTGAAAAACCACTTTTCGCACTTGTGTTGGTGCAGGAAACCACTTTTGCACTTGTAGTAGTGTGGAAAAAACACTTTTTGCACTTGTGATAGTGTTGAAAAACCACTTTTCGCACTTGTGTTAGTGTTGAAAAACCACTTTTCACACTTGTGTTGGTGCAGGAAACCACTTTTGCACTTGTATTAGTGTGGAAAAATCACTTTTCGCACTTGTGTTAGTGTTGAAAAACCACTTTTCGCACTTGTGTTAGTGTTGAAAAACCACTTTTCGCACTTGTGTTGGTGCAGGAAACCACTTTTGCACTAGTATTAGTGTGGAAAAACCACTTTTTGCACTTGTGATAGTGTTGAAAAACCACTTTTCGCACTTGTGTTAGTGTTGAAAAACCACTTTTCGCACTTGTGTTAGTGTTGAAAAACCACTTTTCGCACTTGTGTTGGTGCAGGAAACCACTTTTGCACTTGTATTAGTGTGGAAAAAACACTTTTTGCACTTGTGATAGTGTTGAAAAACCACTTTTCGCACTTGTGTTAGTGTTGAAAAACCACTTTTCACACTTGTGTTGGTGCAGGAAACCACTTTTGCACTTGTATTAGTGTGGAAAAATCACTTTTCGCACTTGTGTTAGTGTTGAAAAACCACTTTTCGCACTTGTATTAGTGTTGAAAAACCACTTTTCGCACTTGTGTTGGTGCAGGAAACCACTTTTGCACTTGTATTAGTGTGGAAAAAACACTTTTTGCACTTGTGATAGTGTTGAAAAACCACTTTTCGCACTTGTGTTAGTGTTGAAAAATCACTTTTCGCACTTGTGTTAGTGTTGAAAAACCACTTTTCACACTTGTGTTGGTGCAGGAAACCACTTTTGCACTTGTATTAGTGTGGAAAAAACACTTTTTGCACTTGTGATAGTGTTGAAAAACCACTTTTCGCACTTGTGTTAGTGTTGAAAAACCACTTTTCGCACATGTGTTAGTGTTGAAAAACCACTTTTCGCACTTGTGTTAGTGTTGAAAAACCACTTTTCGCACATGTGTTAGTGTTGAAAAACCACTTTTCGCACTTGTGTTGGTGCAGGAAACCTCTTTTGCACTTGTATTAGTGTGGAAAAACCACTTTTCACACTTGTGTTAGTGTTGAAAAACCACTTTTCGCACTTGTGTTAGTGTTGAAAAACCACTTTTCGCACTTGTGTTGGTGCAGGAAACCACTTTTGCACTTGTATTAGTGTGGAAAAAACACTTTTTGCACTTGTGATAGTGTTGAAAAACCACTTTTTGCACTTGTGTTAGTGTTGAAAAACCACTTTTCGCACTTGTGTTGGTGCAGGAAACCACTTTTGCACTTGGATTAGTGTGGAAAAACCACTTTTCACACTTGTGTTAGTGTTGAAAAACCACTTTTCGCACTTGTGTTGGTGCAGGAAACCAGTTTTGCACTTGTATTAGTGTGGAAAAAACACTTTTCACACTTGTGTTAGTGTTGAAAAACCACTTTTCGCACTTGTGTTGGTGCAGGAAACCACTTTTTCACTTGTATTAGTGTGGAAAAAACACTTTTTGCACTTGTGATAGTGTTGAAAATCCACTTTTCACACTTGTGTTAGTGTTGAAAAACCACTTTTCGCACTTGTGTTGGTGCAGGAAACCACTTTTTCACTTGTATTAGTGTGGAAAAAACACTTTTTGCACTTGTGTTAGTGTTGAAAAACCACTTTTCGCACTTGTGTTGGTGCAGGAAACCACTTTTGCACTTGTATTAGTGTGGAAAAACCACTTTTCGCACTTGTGTTAGTGTTGAAAAACCACTTTTCGCACTTGTGTTAGTGTTGAAAAACCACTTTTCGCACTTGTGTTGGTGCAGGAAACCACTTTTGCACTTGTATTAGTGTGGAAAAAACACTTTTTGCACTTGTGATAGTGTTGAAAAACCACTTTTCGCACTTGTGTTAGTGTTGAAAAACCACTTTTCGCACTTGTGTTGGTGCAGGAAACCACTTTTGCACTTGTATTAGTGTGGCAAAACCACTTTTCGCACTTGTGTTAGTGTTGAAAAACCACTTTTCGCACTTGTGTTAGTGTTGAAAAACCACTTTTCGCACTTGTGTTAGTGTTGAAAAACTACTTTTCGCACTTGTGTTGGTGCAGGAAACCACTTTTGCACTTGTATTAGTGTGGAAAAACCACTTTTCACACTTGTGTTAGTGTTGAAAAACCACTTTTCGCACTTGTGTTGGTGCAGGAAACCAGTTTTGCACTTGTATTAGTGTGGAAAAAACACTTTTCACACTTGTGTTAGTGTTGAAAAACCACTTTTCGCACTTGTGTTGGTGCAGGAAACCACTTTTGCACTTGTATTAGTGTGGAAAAAACACTTTTTGCACTTGTGATAGTGTTGAAAAACCACTTTTCGCACTTGTGTTAGTGTTGAAAAACCACTTTTCGCACTTGTGTTGGTGCAGGAAACCACTTTTGCACTTGTATTAGTGTGGAAAACCACTTTTCGCACTTGTGTTAGTGTTGAAAAACCACTTTTCGCACTTGTGTTAGTGTTGAAAAACCACTTTTCACACTTGTGTTGGGGCAGGAAACCACTTTTGCACTTGCATTAGTGTGGAAAAAACACTTTTTGCACTTGTGATAGTGTTGAAAAACCACTTTTCGCACTTGTACTAGTGTTGAAAAACCACTTTTCGCACTTGTGTTGGTGCAGGAAACCACTTTTGCACTTGTATTAGTGTGGAAAAACCACTTTTTGCACTTGTGTTAGTGTTGAAAAACCACTTTTCGCACTTGTGTTGGTGCAGGAAACCACTTTTGCACTTGTATTAGTGTGGAAAAAACACTTTTTGCACTTGTGATACTGTTGAAAAACCACTTTTCGCACTTGTGTTAGTGTTGAAAAACCATTTTTCACACTTGTGTTGGTGCAGGAAACCACTTTTGCACTTGTATTAGTGTGGAAAAATCACTTTTCGCACTTGTGTTAGTGTTGAAAAACCACTTTTCGCACTTGTGTTAGTGTTGAAAAACCACTTTTCGCAATTGTGTTGGTGCAGGAAACCACTTTTGCACTTGTATTAGTGTGGAAAAAACACTTTTTGCACTTGTGATAGTGTTGAAAAACCACTTTTCGCACTTGTGTTAGTGTTGAAAAATCACTTTTCGCACTTGTGTTAGTGTTGAAAAACCACTTTTCGCACTTGTGTTGGTGCAGGAAACCACTTTTGCACTTGTATTAGTGTGGAAAAAACACTTTTTGCACTTGTGATAGTGTTGAAAGACCACTTTTCGCACTTGTGTTAGTGTTGAAAAACCACTTTTCGCATATGTGTTAGTGTTGAAAAACCACTTTTCGCACTTGTGTTAGTGTTGAAAAACCACTTTTCGCACATGTGTTAGTGTTGAAAAACCACTTTTCGCACTTGTGTTGGTGCAGGAAACCACTTTTGCACTTGTATTAGTGTGGAAAAACCACTTTTCGCACTTGTGTTAGTGTTGAAAAACCACTTTTCGCACTTGTGTTGGTGCAGGAAACCACCTTTGCACTTGTATTTAGTGTGGAAAAAACACTTTTTGCACTTGTGATAGTGTTGAAAAACCACTTTTCGCACTTGTGATAGTGTTGAAAAACCACTTTTTGCACTTGTGTTGGTGCAGGAAACCACTTTTGCACTTGTATTAGTGTGGAAAAAACACTTTTTGCACTTGTGATATTGTTGAAAAACCACTTTTCGCACTTGTATTAGTGTTGAAAAAGCACTTTTCGCACTTGTGTTGGTGCAGGAAACCACTTTTGCACTTGTATTAGTGTGGAAAAACCACTTTTTGCACTTGTGTTCGTGTTGAAAAACCACTTTTCGCACTTGTGTTGGTGCAGGAAACCACTTTTGCACTTGTATTAGTGTGGAAAAACCACTTTTCGCACTTGTGTTAGTGTTGAAAAACCACTTTTCGCACTTGTGTTAGTGTTGAAAAATCCGCTTTTCGCACTTGTGTTGGTGCAGGAAACCACTTTTGCACTTGTATTAGTGTGGAAAAACCACTTTTCGCACTTGTGTTAGTGTTGAAAAACCACTTTTCACACTTGTGTTAGTGTTGAAAAACCACTTTTCGCACTTGTGTTGGTGCAGGAAACCACTTTTGCACTTGTATTAGTGTGGAAAAAACACTTTTTGCACTTGTGATAGTGTTGAAAAACCACTTTTCGCACTTGTGTTAGTGTTGAAAAACCACTTTTCGCACTTGTGTTGGTGCAGGAAACCACTTTTGCACTTGTATTAGTGTGTAAAAAACACTTTTTGCACTTGTGTTGGTGCAGGAAACCACTTTTGCACTTGTATTAGTGTGGAAAAACCACTTTTCGCACTTGTGTTAGTGTTGAAAAACCACTTTTCGCACTTGTGTTAGTGTTGAAAAACCACTTTTCGCACTTGTGTTAGTGTTGAAAAACTACTTTTCGCACTTGTGTTGGTGCAGGAAACCACTTTTGCACTTGTATTAGTGTGGAAAAACCACTTTTCACACTTGTGTTAGTGTTGAAAAACCACTTTTCGCACATGTGTTGGTGCAGGAAACCAGTTTTGCACTTGTATTAGTGTGGAAAAAACACTTTTCACACTTGTGTTAGTGTTGAAAAACCACTTTTCGCACTTGTGTTGGTGCAGGAAACCACTTTTGCACTTGTATTAGTGTGGAAAAAACACTTTTTGCACTTGTGATAGTGTTGAAAAACCACTTTTCGCACTTGTGTTAGTGTTGAAAAACCACTTTTCACACTTGTGTTGGTGCAGGAAACCACTTTTGCACTTGTATTAGTGTGGAAAAACCACTTTTCGCACTTGTGTTAGTGTGGAAAAACCACTTTTCGCACTTGTGTTAGTGTTGAAAAACCACTTTTCGCACTTGTGTTAGCGTTGAAAAACCACTTTTTGCACTTGTGTTAGTGTTGAAAAACCACTTTTCGCACTTGTGTTGGGGCAGGAAACCACTTTTGCACTTGCATTAGTGTGGAAAAAACACTTTTTGCACTTGTGTTGGTGCAGGAAACCACTTTTGCACTTGTATTAGTGTGGAAAAACCACTTTTTGCACTTGTGTTAGTGTTGAAAAACCACTTTTCGCACTTGTGTTGGTGCAGGAAACCACTTTTGCACTTGTATTAGTGTGGAAAAACCACTTTTTGCACTTGTGTTAGTGTTGAAAAACCACTTTTCGCACTTGTGTTGGTGCAGGAAACCACTTTTGCACTTGTATTAGTGTGGAAAAAACACTTTTTGCACTTGTGATACTGTTGAAAAACCACTTTTCGCACTTGTGTTAGTGTTGAAAAAGCACTTTTCGCACTTGTGTTGGTGCAGGAAACCACTTTTGCACTTGTATTAGTGTGGATAAACCACTTTTTGCACTTGTGTTAGTGTTGAAAAACCACTTTTCGCACTTGTGTTGGTGCAGGAAACCACTTTTGCACTTGTATTAGTGTGGAAAAAACACTTTTTGCACTTGTGATACTGTTGAAAAACCACTTTTCGCACTTGTGTTAGTGTTGAAAAACCACTTTTCACACTTGTGTTGGTGCAGGAAACCACTTTTGCACTTGTATTAGTGTGGAAAAATCACTTTTCGCACTTGTGTTAGTGTTGAAAAACCACTTTTCGCACTTGTGTTAGTGTTGAAAAACCACTTTTTGCACTTGTGTTGGTGCAGGAAACCACTTTTGCACTTGTATTAGTGTGGAAAAAACACTTTTTGCACTTGTGATAGTGTTGAAAAACCACTTTTCGCACTTGTGTTAGTGTTGAAAAACCACTTTTCGCACTTGTGTTAGTGTTGAAAAACCACTTTTTGCACTTGTGTTAGTGTTGAAAAACCACTTTTCGCACTTGTGTTGGTGCAGGAAACCACTTTTGCACTTGTATTAGTGTGGAAAAAACACTTTTTGCACTTGTGATAGTGTTGAAAAACCACTTTTCGCACTTGTATTAGTGTTGAAAAAGCACTTTTCGCACTTGTGTTGGTGCAGGAAACCACTTTTGCACTTGTATTAGTGTGGAAAAACCACTTTTTGCACTTGTGTTAGTGTTGAAAAACCACTTTTCGCACTTGTGTTGGTGCAGGAAACCACTTTTGCACTTGTATTAGTGTGGAAAAAACACTTTTTGCACTTGTGATAGTGTTGAAAAACCACTTTTTGCACTTGTGTTAGTGTTGAAAAACCACTTTTCGCACTTGTGTTAGTGTTGAAAAACCACTTTTCGCACTTGTGTTGGTGCAGGAAACCACTTTTGCATTTGTATTAGTGTGGAAAAACAACTTTTCGCACTTGTGATAGTGTTGAAAAACCACTTTTCGCACTTGTGTTAGTGTTGAAAAACCACTTTTCGCACTTGTGTTGGTGCAGGAAACCACTTTTGCACTTGTATTATTGTGGAAAAACAACTTTTCGCACTTGTGTTAGTGTTGAAAAACCACTTTTCGCACTTGTGTTGGTGCAGGAAACCACTTTTGCACTTATATTAGTGTGGAAAAAACACTTTTTGCACTTGTGATAGTGTTGAAAAACCACTTTTCACACTTGTGTTAGTGTTGAAAAACCACTTTTGGCACTTGTGTTGGTGCAGGAAACCACTTTTGCACTTGTATTAGTGTGGAAAAAAACACTTTTTGCACTTGTGATAGTGTTGAAAAACCACTTTTCGCACTTGTGTTAGTGTTGAAAAACCACTTTTCGCACTTGTGTTAGTGTTGAAAAACCACTTTTCGCACTTGTGTTGGTGCAGGAAACCACTTTTGCACTTATATTGGTGTGGAAAAAACACTTTTCGCACTTGTGTTAGTGTTGAAAAACCACTTTTAGCACTTGTGTTAGTGTTTAAAAACCACTTTTCGCACTTGTGTTGGTGCAGGAAACCACTTTTGCACTTGTATTAGTGTGGAAAAAACACTTTTTGCACTTGTGATAGTGTTGAAAAACCACTTTTCACACTTGTGTTGGTGCAGGAAACCACTTTTGCACTTGTATTAGTGTGGAAAAAACACTTTTCGCACTTGTGTTAGTGTTGAAAAACCACTTTTCGCACTTGTGTTAGTGTTGAAAAACCACTTTTTGCACTTTTGTTGGTGCAGGAAACCACTTTTGCACTTGTATTAGTGTGGAAAAAACACTTTTTGCACTTGTGATATTGTTGAAAAACCACTTTTCGCACTTGTGTTAGTGTTGAAAAACCACTTTTCGCACTTGTGTTGGTGCAGGAAACCACTTTTGCGCTTGTATTAGTGTGGAAAAAACACTTTTTGCACTTGTGATAGTGTTGAAAAACGACTTTTCGCACTTGTGTTAGTGTTGAAAAACCACTTTTCGCACTTGTGTTGGGGCCGGAAACCACTTTTGCACTTGTATTAGTGTGGAAAAAACACTTTTTGCACTTGTGATAGTGTTGAAAAACCACTTTTCGCACTTGTATTAGTGTTGAAAAAGCACTTTTCGCACTTGTGTTGGTGCAGGAAACCACTTTTGCACTTGTATTAGTGTGGAAAAACCACTTTTTACACTTGTGTTAGTGTTGAAAAACCACTTTTCGCACTTGTGTTGGTGCAGGAAACCACTTTTGCACTTGTATTAGTGTGGAAAAAACACTTTTTGCACTTGTGATAGTGTTGAAAAACCACTTTTCGCACTTGTGTTAGTGTTGAAAAACCACTTTTCACACTTGTGTTGGTGCAGGAAACCACTTTTCCACTTGTATTAGTGTGGAAAAATCACTTTTCGCACTTGTGTTAGTGTTGAAAAACCACTTTTCGCACTTGTGTTAGTGTTGAAAAACCACATTTCGCACTTGTGTTGGTGCAGGAAACCACTTTTGCACTTGTATTAGTGTGGAAAAAACAATTTTTGCACTTGTGGTAGTGTTGAAAAACCACTTTTCGCACTTGTGTTAGTGTTGAAAAATCACTTTTCGCACTTGTGTTAGTGTTGAAAAACCACTTTTCGCACTTGTGTTGGTGCAGGAAACCACTTTTGCACTTGTATTAGTGTGGAAAAAACACTTTTTGCACTTGTGATAGTGTTGAAAGACCACTTTTCGCACTTGTGTTAGTGTTGAAAAACCACTTTTCGCACATGTGTTAGTGTTGAAAAACCACTTTTCGCACTTGTGTTAGTGTTGAAAAACCACTTTTCGCACTTGTACTAGTGTTGAAAAACCACTTTTCGCACTTGTGTTGGTGCAGGAAACCACTTTTGCACTTGTATTAGTGTGGAAAAACCACTTTTTGCACTTGTGTTAGTGTTGAAAAACCACTTTTCGCACTTGTGTTGGTGCAGGAAACCACTTTTGCACTTGTATTAGTGTGGAAAAAACACTTTTTGCACTTGTGATACTGTTGAAAAACCACTTTTCGCACTTGTGTTAGTGTTGAAAAACCATTTTTCACACTTGTGTTGGTGCAGGAAACCACTTTTGCACTTGTATTAGTGTGGAAAAATCACTTTTCGCACTTGTGTTAGTGTTGAAAAACCACTTTTCGCACTTGTGTTAGTGTTGAAAAACCACTTTTCGCAATTGTGTTGGTGCAGGAAACCACTTTTGCACTTGTATTAGTGTGGAAAAAACACTTTTTGCACTTGTGATAGTGTTGAAAAACCACTTTTCGCACTTGTGTTAGTGTTGAAAAATCACTTTTCGCACTTGTGTTAGTGTTGAAAAACCACTTTTCGCACTTGTGTTGGTGCAGGAAACCACTTTTGCACTTGTATTAGTGTGGAAAAAACACTTTTTGCACTTGTGATAGTGTTGAAAGACCACTTTTCGCACTTGTGTTAGTGTTGAAAAACCACTTTTCGCATATGTGTTAGTGTTGAAAAACCACTTTTCGCACTTGTGTTAGTGTTGAAAAACCACTTTTCGCACATGTGTTAGTGTTGAAAAACCACTTTTCGCACTTGTGTTGGTGCAGGAAACCACTTTTGCACTTGTATTAGTGTGGAAAAACCACTTTTCGCACTTGTGTTAGTGTTGAAAAACCACTTTTCGCACTTGTGTTGGTGCAGGAAACCACCTTTGCACTTGTATTTAGTGTGGAAAAAACACTTTTTGCACTTGTGATAGTGTTGAAAAAACCACTTTTCGCACTTGTGATAGTGTTGAAAAACCACTTTTTGCACTTGTGTTGGTGCAGGAAACCACTTTTGCACTTGTATTAGTGTGGAAAAAACACTTTTTGCACTTGTGATATTGTTGAAAAAACCACTTTTCGCACTTGTGTTAGTGTTGAAAAACCACTTTTTGCACTTGTGTTAGTGTTGAAAAACCACTTTTCGCACTTGTGTTGGTGCAGGAAACCACTTTTGCACTTGTATTAGTGTGGAAAAAACACTTTTTGCACTTGTGATAGTGTTGAAAAACCACTTTTCGCACTTGTATTAGTGTTGAAAAAGCACTTTTCGCACTTGTGTTGGTGCAGGAAACCACTTTTGCACTTGTATTAGTGTGGAAAAACCACTTTTTGCACTTGTGTTCGTGTTGAAAAACCACTTTTCGCACTTGTGTTGGTGCAGGAAACCACTTTTGCACTTGTATTAGTGTGGAAAAACCACTTTTCGCACTTGTGTTAGTGTTGAAAAACCACTTTTCGCACTTGTGTTAGTGTTGAAAAATCCGCTTTTCGCACTTGTGTTGGTGCAGGAAACCACTTTTGCACTTGTATTAGTGTGGAGAAAACCACTTTTCGCACTTGTGTTAGTGTTGAAAAACCACTTTTCACACTTGTGTTAGTGTTGAAAAACCACTTTTCGCACTTGTGTTGGTGCAGGAAACCACTTTTGCACTTGTATTAGTGTGGAAAAAACACTTTTTGCACTTGTGATAGTGTTGAAAAACCACTTTTCGCACTTGTGTTAGTGTTGAAAAACCACTTTTCGCACTTGTGTTGGTGCAGGAAACCACTTTTGCACTTGTATTAGTGTGTAAAAAACACTTTTTGCACTTGTGTTGGTGCAGGAAACCACTTTTGCACTTGTATTAGTGTGGAAAAACCACTTTTCGCACTTGTGTTAGTGTTGAAAAACCACTTTTCGCACTTGTGTTAGTGTTGAAAAACCACTTTTCGCACTTGTGTTAGTGTTGAAAAACTACTTTTCGCACTTGTGTTGGTGCAGGAAACCACTTTTGCACTTGTATTAGTGTGGAAAAACCACTTTTCACACTTGTGTTAGTGTTGAAAAACCACTTTTCGCACATGTGTTGGTGCAGGAAACCAGTTTTGCACTTGTATTAGTGTGGAAAAAACACTTTTCACACTTGTGTTAGTGTTGAAAAACCACTTTTCGCACTTGTGTTGGTGCAGGAAACCACTTTTGCACTTGTATTAGTGTGGAAAAAACACTTTTTGCACTTGTGATAGTGTTGAAAAACCACTTTTCGCACTTGTGTTAGTGTTGAAAAACCACTTTTCACACTTGTGTTGGTGCAGGAAACCACTTTTGCACTTGTATTAGTGTGGAAAAACCACTTTTCGCACTTGTGTTAGTGTGGAAAAACCACTTTTCGCACTTGTGTTAGTGTTGAAAAACCACTTTTCGCACTTGTGTTAGCGTTGAAAAACCACTTTTTGCACTTGTGTTAGTGTTGAAAAACCACTTTTCGCACTTGTGTTGGGGCAGGAAACCACTTTTGCACTTGCATTAGTGTGGAAAAAACACTTTTTGCACTTGTGTTGGTGCAGGAAACCACTTTTGCACTTGTATTAGTGTGGAAAAACCACTTTTTGCACTTGTGTTAGTGTTGAAAAACCACTTTTCGCACTTGTGTTGGTGCAGGAAACCACTTTTGCACTTGTATTAGTGTGGAAAAACCACTTTTTGCACTTGTGTTAGTGTTGAAAAACCACTTTTCGCACTTGTGTTGGTGCAGGAAACCACTTTTGCACTTGTATTAGTGTGGAAAAAACACTTTTTGCACTTGTGATACTGTTGAAAAACCACTTTTCGCACTTGTGTTAGTGTTGAAAAAGCACTTTTCGCACTTGTGTTGGTGCAGGAAACCACTTTTGCACTTGTATTAGTGTGGATAAACCACTTTTTGCACTTGTGTTAAAACCACTTTTGCACTTGTATTAGTGTGGAAAAAACACTTTTGCACTTGTGATACTGTTGAAAAACCACTTTTCGCACTTGTGTTAGTGTTGAAAAACCACTTTTCACACTTGTGTTGGTGCAGGAAACCACTTTTGCACTTGTATTAGTGTGGAAAAATCACTTTTCGCACTTGTGTTAGTGTTGAAAAACCACTTTTCGCACTTGTGTTAGTGTTGAAAAACCACTTTTTGCACTTGTGTTGGTGCAGGAAACCACTTTTGCACTTGTATTAGTGTGGAAAAAACACTTTTTGCACTTGTGATAGTGTTGAAAAACCACTTTTCGCACTTGTGTTAGTGTTGAAAAAACCACTTTTCGCACTTGTGTTAGTGTTGAAAAACCACTTTTTGCACTTGTGTTAGTGTTGAAAAACCACTTTTCGCACTTGTGTTGGTGGCAGGAAACCACTTTTGCACTTGTATTAGTGTGGAAAAAACACTTTTTGCACTGTGTGATAGTGTTGAAAAACCACTTTTCGCACTTGTATTAGTGTTGAAAAAGCACTTTTCGCACTGTGTTGGTGCAGGAAACCCACTTTTTGCACTTGTATTAGTGTGGAAAAACCACTTTTTGCAACTTGTGTTAGTGTTGAAAAACCACTTTTCGCACTTGTGTTGGTGCAGGAAACCACTTTTGCACTTGTATTAGTGTGGAAAAAACACTTTTTGCACTTGTGATAGTGTTGAAAAACCACTTTTTGCACTTGTGTTAGTGTTGAAAAACCACTTTTCGCACTTGTGTTAGTGTTGAAAAACCACTGTTTCGACCACTTGTGATTGGTTGTGCAGGAAAACCACTTTTGCATTTGTATTAGTGTGGAAAAACTTTTCGCACTTGTGATAGTGTTGAAAACCACTTTTCGCACTTGTGGTTAGTGTTGAAAAACCACTTTTCGCACTTGTGTTGGTGCAGAAACCACTTTTGCACTTGTATTATTGTGGAAAAACAACTTTTCGCACTTGTGTTTAGTGTTGAAAAACCACTTTTCGCACTTGTGTTGGTTGTGTGCAGGAAACCACTTTTGCACTTATATTAGTGTGGAAAAAACACTTTTTGCACTTGTGATAGTGTTTGAAAAACCACTTTTCACACTTGTGTTAGTGTTGAAAAACCACTTTTGGCACTTGTGTTGGTGCAGGAAACCACTTTTGCACTTGTATTAGTGTGGAAAAAAACACTTTTTTGCACTTGTGATAGTGTTGAAAAAACCACTTTTTCGCACTTGTGTTAGTGTTGAAAAACCACTTTTCGCACTTGTGTTAGTGTTGAAAAACCACTTTTCGCACTTGTGTTGGTGCAGGAAAACCACTTTTGCACTTATATTGGTGTGGAAAAAACACTTTTTCGCACTTGTGTTAGTGTTGAAAAACCACTTTTAGCACTTGTGTTAGTGTTTAAAAACCACTTTTTCGCACTTGTGTTGGTGCAGGAAACCACTTTTGCACTTGTATTAGTGTGGAAAAAAACACTTTTTGCACTTGTGATAGTGTTGAAAAACCACTTTTTCACACTTGTGTTGGTGCAGGAAACCACTTTTGCACTTGTATTAGTGTGGAAAAAAACACTTTTCGCACTTGTGTTAGTGTTGAAAAACCACTTTTCGCCACTTGTGTTAGTGTTGAAAAACCACTTTTTGCACTTTTGTTGGTGCAGGAAACCACCTTTTGCACTTGTATTAGTGTGGAAAAAAACACTTTTTGCACTTGTGATATTGTTGAAAAACCACTTTTCGCACTTGTGTTAGTGTTGAAAAACCACTTTTCGCACTTGTGTTGGTGCAGGAAAACCACTTTTGCGCTTGTATTAGTGTGGAAAAAAACACTTTTTGCACTTGTGATAGTGTTGAAAAACGACTTTTCGCACTTGTGTTAGTGTTGAAAAACCACTTTCGCACTTGTGTTGGGGCCGGAAACCACTTTTGCACTTGTATTAGTGTGGAAAAAAAACACTTTTTTGCACTTGTTGATAGTGTTGAAAAACCACTTTTCGCACTTGTATTAAGTGTTGAAAAAGCACTTTTCGCACTTGTGTTGGTGCAGGAAACCACTTTTGCAACTTGTATTAGTGTGGAAAAAACCACTTTTTAACACTTGTGTTAGTGTTGAAAAACCACTTTTCGCACTTGTGTTGGTGCAGGAAACCACTTTTGCACTTGTAATTAGTGTGGAAAAAAACACTTTTTGCACTTGTGATAGTGTTGAAAAACCACTTTTTCGCACTTGTGTTAGTGTTGAAAAACCACTTTTCACACTTGTGTTGGTGCAGGAAACCACTTTTCCACTTGTATTAGTGTGGAAAAATCACTTTTCGCACTTGTGTTAGTGTTGAAAAACCACTTTTCGCACTTGTGTTAGTGTTGAAAAACCACATTTCGCACTTGTGTTGGTGCAGGAAACCACTTTTGCACTTGTATTAGTGTAAAAAACAATTTTTGCACTTGTGGTAGTGTTGAAAAAACCACTTTTCGCACTTGTGTTAGTGTTGAAAAATCACTTTTCGCACTTGTGTTAGTGTTGAAAAAACCACTTTTCGCACTTGTGTTGGTGCAGGAAAACCACTTTTGCACTTGTATTAGTGTGGAAAAAAACACTTTTTGCACTTGTGATAGTGTTGAAAGACCACTTTTCGCACTTGTGTTAGTGTTGAAAAACCACTTTTCGCACATGTGTTAGTGTTGAAAAACCACTTTTCGCACTTGTGTTAGTGTTGAAAAACCACTTTTCGCACATGTGTTAGTGTTGAAAAACCACTTTTCGCACTTGTGTTGGTGCAGGAAACCACTTTTACACTTGTATTAGTGTGGAAAAACCACTTTTCGCACTTGTGTTAGTGTTGAAAAACCACTTTTCGCACTTGTGTTGGTGCAGGAAACCACCTTTGCACTTGTATTTAGTGTGGAAAAAACACTTTTTGCACTTGTGATAGTGTTGAAAAACCACTTTTCGCACTTGTGATAGTGTTGAAAAACCACTTTTTGCACTTGTGTTGGTGCAGGAAACCACTTTTGCACTTGTATTAGTGTGGAAAAAACACTTTTTGCACTTGTGATATTGTTGAAAAACCACTTTTCGCACTTGTGTTAGTGTTGAAAAACCACTTTTCGCACTTGTGTTGGTGCAGGAAACCACTTTTGCACTTGTATTAGTGTGGAAAAACCACTTTTCGCACTTGTGTTAGTGTTGAAAAACCACTTTTCGCAATTGTGTTAGTGTTGAAAAACCACTTTTTGCACTTGTGTTAGTGTTGAAAAACCACTTTTCGCACTTGTGTTGGTGCAGGAAACCACTTTTGCACTTGTATTAGTGTGGAAAAAAACACTTTTTGCACTTGTGATAGTGTTGAAAAACCACTTTTCGCACTTGTATTAGTGTTGAAAAAGCACTTTTCGCACTTGTGTTGGTGCAGGAAACCACTTTTGCACTTGTATTAGTGTGGAAAAACCACTTTTTGCACTTGTGTTAGTGTTGAAAAACCACTTTTCGCACTTGTGTTGGTGCAGGAAACCACTTTTGCACTTGTATTAGTGTGGAAAAACCACTTTTCGCACTTGTGTTAGTGTTGAAAAACCACTTTTCGCACTTGTGTTAGTGTTGAAAAATCCGCTTTTCGCACTTGTGTTGGTGCAGGAAACCACTTTTGCACTTGTATTAGTGTGGAAAAACCACTTTTCGCACTTGTGTTAGTGTTGAAAAACCACTTTTCACACTCGTGTTAGTGTTGAAAAACCACTTTTCGCACTTGTGTTGGTGCAGGAAACCACTTTTGCACTTGTATTAGTGTGGAAAAAACACTTTTTGCACTTGTGATAGTGTTGAAAAACCACTTTTCGCACTTGTGTTAGTGTTGAAAAACCACTTTTCGCACTTGTGTTGGTGCAGGAAACCACTTTTGCACTTGTATTAGTGTGTAAAAAACACTTTTTGCACTTGTGTTGGTGCAGGAAACCACTTTTGCACTTGTATTAGTGTGGAAAAACCACTTTTCGCACTTGTGTTAGTGTTGAAAAACCACTTTTCGCACTTGTGTTAGTGTTGAAAAACCACTTTTCGCACTTGTGTTAGTGTTGAAAAACTACTTTTCGCACTTGTGTTGGTGCAGGAAACCACTTTTGCACTTGTATTAGTGTGGAAAAACCACTTTTCACACTTGTGTTAGTGTTGAAAAACCACTTTTCGCACATGTGTTGGTGCAGGAAACCAGTTTTGCACTTGTATTAGTGTGGAAAAAACACTTTTCACACTTGTGTTAGTGTTGAAAAACCACTTTTCGCACTTGTGTTGGTGCAGGAAACCACTTTTGCACTTGTATTAGTGTGGAAAAAACACTTTTTGCACTTGTGATAGTGTTGAAAAACCACTTTTCGCACTTGTGTTAGTGTTGAAAAACCACTTTTCACACTTGTGTTGGTGCAGGAAACCACTTTTGCACTTGTATTAGTGTGGAAAAACCACTTTTCGCACTTGTGTTAGTGTTGAAAAACCACTTTTCGCACTTGTGTTAGCGTTGAAAAACCACTTTTTGCACTTGTGTTAGTGTTGAAAAACCACTTTTCGCACTTGTGTTGGGGCAGGAAACCACTTTTGCACTTGCATTAGTGTGGAAAAAACACTTTTTGCACTTGTGATAGTGTTGAAAAACCACTTTTCGCACTTGTATTAGTGTTGAAAAAGCACTTTTCGCACTTGTGTTGGTGCAGGAAACCACTTTTGCACTTGTATTAGTGTGGAAAAACCACTTTTTGCACTTGTGTTAGTGTTGAAAAACCACTTTTCGCACTTGTGTTGGTGCAGGAAACCACTTTTGCACTTGTATTAGTGTGGAAAAAACACTTTTTGCACTTGTGATACTGTTGAAAAACCACTTTTCGCACTTGTGTTAGTGTTGAAAAACCACTTTTCACACTTGTGTTGGTGCAGGAAACCACTTTTGCACTTGTATTAGTGTGGAAAAATCACTTTTCGCACTTGTGTTAGTGTTGAAAAACCACTTTTCGCACTTGTGTTAGTGTTGAAAAACCACTTTTTGCACTTGTGTTGGTGCAGGAAACCACTTTTGCACTTGTATTAGTGTGGAAAAAACACTTTTTGCACTTGTGATAGTGTTGAAAAACCACTTTTCGCACTTGTGTTAGTGTTGAAAAACCACTTTTCGCACTTGTGTTAGTGTTGAAAAACCACTTTTTGCACTTGTGTTAGTGTTGAAAAACCACTTTTCGCACTTGTGTTGGTGCAGGAAACCACTTTTGCACTTGTATTAGTGTGGAAAAAACACTTTTTGCACTTGTGATAGTGTTGAAAAACCACTTTTCGCACTTGTATTAGTGTTGAAAAAGCACTTTTCGCACTTGTGTTGGTGCAGGAAACCACTTTTGCACTTGTATTAGTGTGGAAAAACCACTTTTTGCACTTGTGTTAGTGTTGAAAAACCACTTTTCGCACTTGTGTTGGTGCAGGAAACCACTTTTGCACTTGTATTAGTGTGGAAAAAACACTTTTTGCACTTGTGATAGTGTTGAAAAACCACTTTTTGCACTTGTGTTAGTGTTGAAAAACCACTTTTCGCACTTGTGTTAGTGTTGAAAAACCACTTTTCGCACTTGTGTTGGTGCAGGAAACCACTTTTGCATTTGTATTAGTGTGGAAAAACAACTTTTCGCACTTGTGATAGTGTTGAAAAACCACTTTTCGCACTTGTGTTAGTGTTGAAAAACCACTTTTCGCACTTGTGTTGGTGCAGGAAACCACTTTTGCACTTGTATTATTGTGGAAAAACAACTTTTCGCACTTGTGTTAGTGTTGAAAAACCACTTTTCGCACTTGTGTTGGTGCAGGAAACCACTTTTGCACTTATATTAGTGTGGAAAAAACACTTTTTGCACTTGTGATAGTGTTGAA
Organism: Myxine glutinosa; assembly: GCF_964187855.1. Classification (NCBI taxonomy): domain Eukaryota; kingdom Metazoa; phylum Chordata; class Myxini; order Myxiniformes; family Myxinidae; genus Myxine; species Myxine glutinosa. The sequence goes on from NW_027616588.1 coordinate 169,647, forward strand.
AAACCACTTTTCGCACTTGTGTTAGTGTTGAAAAACCACTTTTGGCACTTGTGTTGGTGCAGGAAACCACTTTTGCACTTGTATTAGTGTGGAAAAAAACACTTTTTGTACTTGTGATAGTGTTGAAAAACCACTTTTCGCACTTGTGTTAGTGTTGAAAAACCACTTTTCGCACTTGTGTTAGTGTTGAAAAACCACTTTTCGCACTTGTGTTGGTGCAGGAAACCACTTTTGCACTTATATTGGTGTGGAAAAAACACTTTTCGCACTTGTGTTAGTGTTGAAAAACCACTTTTAGCACTTGTGTTAGTGTTTAAAAACCACTTTTCGCACTTGTGTTGGTGCAGGAAACCACTTTTGCACTTGTATTAGTGTGGAAAAAACACTTTTTGCACTTGTGATAGTGTTGAAAAACCACTTTTCACACTTGTGTTGGTGCAGGAAACCACTTTTGCACTTGTATTAGTGTGGAAAAAACACTTTTCGCACTTGTGTTAGTGTTGAAAAACCACTTTTCGCACTTGTGTTAGTGTTGAAAAACCACTTTTTGCACTTGTGTTGGTGCAGGAAACCACTTTTGCACTTGTATTAGTGTGGAAAAAACACTTTTTGCACTTGTGATATTGTTGAAAAACCACTTTTCGCACTTGTGTTAGTGTTGAAAAACCACTTTTCGCACTTGTGTTGGTGCAGGAAACCACTTTTGCGCTTGTATTAGTGTGGAAAAAACACTTTTTGCACTTGTGATAGTGTTGAAAAACGACTTTTCGCACTTGTGTTAGTGTTGAAAAACCACTTTTCGCACTTGTGTTGGGGCCGGAAACCACTTTTGCACTTGTATTAGTGTGGAAAAAACACTTTTTGCACTTGTGATAGTGTTGAAAAACCACTTTTCGCACTTGTATTAGTGTTGAAAAAGCACTTTTCGCACTTGTGTTGGTGCAGGAAACCACTTTTGCACTTGTATTAGTGTGGAAAAACCACTTTTTGCACTTGTGTTAGTGTTGAAAAACCACTTTTCGCACTTGTGTTGGTGCAGGAAACCACTTTTGCACTTGTATTAGTGTGGAAAAAACACTTTTTGCACTTGTGATAGTGTTGAAAAACCACTTTTCGCACTTGTGTTAGTGTTGAAAAACCACTTTTCACACTTGTGTTGGTGCAGGAAACCACTTTTCCACTTGTATTAGTGTGGAAAAATCACTTTTCGCACTTGTGTTAGTGTTGAAAGCCACTTTTCGCACTTGTGTTAGTGTTGAAAAACCACATTTCGCACTTGTGTTGGTGCAGGAAACCACTTTTGCACTTGTATTAGTGTGGAAAAAACAATTTTTGCACTTGTGGTAGTGTTGAAAAACCACTTTTCGCACTTGTGTTAGTGTTGAAAAATCACTTTTCGCACTTGTGTTAGTGTTGAAAAACCACTTTTCGCACTTGTGTTGGTGCAGGAAACCACTTTTGCACTTGTATTAGTGTGGAAACAACACTTTTTGCACTTGTGATAGTGTTGAAAAACCACTTTTCGCACTTGTGTTAGTGTTGAAAAACCACTTTTCGCACATGTGTTAGTGTTGAAAAACCACTTTTCGCACTTGTGTTAGTGTTGAAAAACCACTTTTCGCACATGTGTTAGTGTTGAAAAACCACTTTTCGCACTTGTGTTGGTGCAGGAAACCACTTTTGCACTTGTATTAGTGTGGAAAAACCACTTTTCGCACTTGTGTTAGTGTTGAAAAACCACTTTTCGCACTTGTGTTAGTGTTGAAAAACCACTTTTTGCACTTGTGTTAGTGTTGAAAAACCACTTTTCGCACTTGTGTTGGTGCAGGAAACCACTTTTGCACTTGTATTAGTGTGGAAAAAACACTTTTTGCACTTGTGATAGTGTTGAAAACCACTTTTCGCACTTGTATTAGTGTTGAAAAAGCACTTTTCGCACTTGTGTTGGTGCAGGAAACCACTTTTGCACTTGTATTAGTGTGGAAAAACTACTTTTTGCACTTGTGTTAGTGTTGAAAAACCACTTTTCGCACTTGTGTTGGTGCAGGAAACCACTTTTGCACTTGTATTAGTGTGGAAAAAACACTTTTTGCACTTGTGATAGTGTTGAAAAACCACTTTTTGCACTTGTGTTAGTGTTGAAAAACCACTTTTCGCACTTGTGTTAGTGTTGAAAAACCACTTTTCGCACTTGTGTTGGTGCAGGAAACCACTTTTGCATTTGTATTAGTGTAGAAAAACAACTTTTCGCACTTGTGATAGTGTTGAAAAACCACTTTTCGCACTTGTGTTAGTGTTGAAAAACCACTTTTCGCACTTGTGTTGGTGCAGGAAACCACTTTTGCACTTGTATTATTGTGGAAAAACAACTTTTCGCACTTGTGTTAGTGTTGAAAAACCACTTTTCGCACTTGTGTTGGTGCAGGAAACCACTTTTGCACTTATATTAGTGTGGAAAACACACTTTTTGCACTTGTGATAGTGTTGAAAAACCACTTTTCGCACTTGTGTTAGTGTTGAAAAACCACTTTTCACACTTGTGTTGGTGCAGGAAACCACTTTTCCACTTGTATTAGTGTGGAAAAATCACTTTTCGCACTTGTGTTAGTGTTGAAAGCCACTTTTCGCACTTGTGTTAGTGTTGAAAAACCACATTTCGCACTTGTGTTGGTGCAGGAAACCACTTTTGCACTTGTATTAGTGTGGAAAAAACAATTTTTGCACTTGTGGTAGTGTTGAAAAACCACTTTTCGCACTTGTGTTAGTGTTGAAAAATCACTTTTCGCACTTGTGTTAGTGTTGAAAAACCACTTTTCGCACTTGTGTTGGTGCAGGAAACCACTTTTGCACTTGTATTAGTGTGGAAACAACACTTTTTGCACTTGTGATAGTGTTGAAAAACCACTTTTCGCACTTGTGTTAGTGTTGAAAAACCACTTTTCGCACATGTGTTAGTGTTGAAAAACCACTTTTCGCACTTGTGTTAGTGTTGAAAAACCACTTTTCGCACATGTGTTAGTGTTGAAAAACCACTTTTCGCACTTGTGTTGGTGCAGGAAACCACTTTTGCACTTGTATTAGTGTGGAAAAACCACTTTTCGCACTTGTGTTAGTGTTGAAAAACCACTTTTCGCACTTGTGTTAGTGTTGAAAAACCACTTTTCGCACTTGTGTTGGTGCAGGAAACCACTTTTGCACTTGTATTTAGTGTGGAAAAAACACTTTTTGCACTTGTGATAGTGTTGAAAAACCACTTTTCGCACTTGTGATAGTGTTGACAAACCACTTTTTGCACTTGTGTTGGTGCAGGAAACCACTTTTGCACTTGTATTAGTGTGGAAAAAACACTTTTTGCACTTGTGATAGTGTTGAAAAACCACTTTTCGCACTTGTGTTAGTGTTGAAAAACCACTTTTCGCACTTGTGTTAGTGTTGAAAAACCACTTTTTGCACTTGTGTTAGTGTTGAAAAACCACTTTTCGCACTTGTGTTGGTGCAGGAAACCACTTTTGCACTTGTATTAGTGTGGAAAAAACACTTTTTGCACTTGTGATAGTGTTGAAAACCACTTTTCGCACTTGTATTAGTGTTGAAAAAGCACTTTTCGCACTTGTGTTGGTGCAGGAAACCACTTTTGCACTTGTATTAGTGTGGAAAAACTACTTTTTGCACTTGTGTTAGTGTTGAAAAACCACTTTTCGCACTTGTGTTGGTGCAGGAAACCACTTTTGCACTTGTATTAGTGTGGAAAAAACACTTTTTGCACTTGTGATAGTGTTGAAAAACCACTTTTTGCACTTGTGTTAGTGTTGAAAAACCACTTTTCGCACTTGTGTTAGTGTTGAAAAACCACTTTTCGCACTTGTGTTGGTGCAGGAAACCACTTTTGCATTTGTATTAGTGTAGAAAAACAACTTTTCGCACTTGTGATAGTGTTGAAAAACCACTTTTCGCACTTGTGTTAGTGTTGAAAAACCACTTTTCGCACTTGTGTTGGTGCAGGAAACCACTTTTGCACTTGTATTATTGTGGAAAAACAACTTTTCGCACTTGTGTTAGTGTTGAAAAACCACTTTTCGCACTTGTGTTGGTGCAGGAAACCACTTTTGCACTTATATTAGTGTGGAAAACACACTTTTTGCACTTGTGATAGTGTTGAAAAACCACTTTTCGCACTTGTGTTAGTGTTGAAAAACCACTTTTGGCACTTGTGTTGGTGCAGGAAACCACTTTTGCACTTGTATTAGTGTGGAAAAAAACACTTTTTGCACTTGTGATAGTGTTGAAAAACCACTTTTCGCACTTGTGTTAGTGTTGAAAAACCACTTTTCGCACTTGTGTTAGTGTTGAAAATCCGCTTTTCGCACTTGTGTTGGTGCAGGAAACCACTTTTCCACTTGTATTAGTGTGGAAAAATCACTTTTCGCACTTGTGTTAGTGTTGAAAAACCACTTTTCGCACTTGTGTTAGTGTTGAAAAACCACATTTCGCACTTGTGTTGGTGCAGGAAACCACTTTTGCACTTGTATTAGTGTGGAAAAAACACTTTTTGCACTTGTGGTAGTGTTGAAAAACCACTTTTCGCACTTGTGTTAGTGTTGAAAAATCACTTTTCGCACTTGTGTTAGTGTTGAAAAACCACTTTTCGCACTTGTGTTGGTGCAGGAAACCACTTTTGCACTTGTATTAGTGTGGAAACAACACTTTTTGCACTTGTGATAGTGTTGAAAAACCACTTTTCGCACTTGTGTTAGTGTTGAAAAACCACTTTTCGCACATGTGTTAGTGTTGAAAAACCACTTTTCGCACTTGTGTTAGTGTTGAAAAACCACTTTTCGCACATGTGTTAGTGTTGAAAAACCACTTTTCGCACTTGTGTTGGTGCAGGAAACCACTTTTGCACTTGTATTAGTGTGGAAAAACCACTTTTCGCACTTGTGTTAGTGTTGAAAAACCACTTTTCGCACTTGTGTTAGTGTTGAAAAACCACTTTTCACACTTGTGTTGGTGCAGGAAACCACTTTTGCACTTGTATTTAGTGTGGAAAAAACACTTTTTGCACTTGTGATAGTGTTGAAAAACCACTTTTCGCACTTGTGATAGTGTTGAAAAACCACTTTTCGCACTTGTGTTAGTGTTGAAAAACCACTTTTCGCACTTGTGTTAGTGTTGAAAAACCACTTTTTGCACTTGTGTTAGTGTTGAAAAACCACTTTTCGCACTTGTGTTGGTGCAGGAAACCACTTTTGCACTTGTATTAGTGTGGAAAAAACACTTTTTGCACTTGTGATAGTGTTGAAAACCACTTTTCGCACTTGTATTAGTGTTGAAAAAGCACTTTTCGCACTTGTGTTGGTGCAGGAAACCACTTTTGCACGAGTGTTAGTGTTGAAAAATCACTTTTCGCACTTGTGTTAGTGTTGAAAAACCACTTTTCGCACTTGTGTTGGTGCAGGAAACCACTTTTGCACTTGTATTAGTGTGGAAACAACACTTTTTGCACTTGTGATAGTGTTGAAAAACCACTTTTCGCACTTGTGTTAGTGTTGAAAAACCACTTTTCGCACATGTGTTAGTGTTGAAAAACCACTTTTCGCACTTGTGTTAGTGTTGAAAAACCACTTTTCGCACATGTGTTAGTGTTGAAAAACCACTTTTCGCACTTGTGTTGGTGCAGGAAACCACTTTTGCACTTGTATTAGTGTGGAAAAACCACTTTTCGCACTTGTGTTAGTGTTGAAAAACCACTTTTCGCACTTGTGTTGGTGCAGGAAACCACTTTTGCACTTGTATTTAGTGTGGAAAAAACACTTTTTGCACTTGTGATAGTGTTGAAAAACCACTTTTTGCACTTGTGTTAGTGTTGAAAAACCACTTTTCGCACTTGTGTTAGTGTTGAAAAACCACTTTTCGCACTTGTGTTGGTGCAGGAAACCACTTTTGCATTTGTATTAGTGTGGAAAAACAACTTTTCGCACTTGTGATAGTGTTGAAAAACCACTTTTCGCACTTGTGTTAGTGTTGAAAAACCACTTTTCGCACTTGTGTTGGTGCAGGAAACCACTTTTGCACTTGTATTATTGTGGAAAAACAACTTTTCGCACTTGTGTTAGTGTTGAAAAACCACTTTTCGCACTTGTGTTGGTGCAGGAAACCACTTTTGCACTTATATTAGTGTGGAAAAAACACTTTTTGCACTTGTGATAGTGTTGAAAAACCACTTTTCGCACTTGTGTTAGTGTTGAAAAACCACTTTTGGCACTTGTGTTGGTGCAGGAAACCACTTTTGCACTTGTATTAGTGTGGAAAAAAACACTTTTTGTACTTGTGATAGTGTTGAAAAACCACTTTTCGCACTTGTGTTAGTGTTGAAAAACCACTTTTCGCACTTGTGTTAGTGTTGAAAAACCACTTTTCGCACTTGTGTTGGTGCAGGAAACCACTTTTGCACTTATATTGGTGTGGAAAAAACACTTTTCGCACTTGTGTTAGTGTTGAAAAACCACTTTTAGCACTTGTGTTAGTGTTTAAAAACCACTTTTCGCACTTGTGTTGGTGCAGGAAACCACTTTTGCACTTGTATTAGTGTGGAAAAAACACTTTTTGCACTTGTGATAGTGTTGAAAAACCACTTTTCACACTTGTGTTGGTGCAGGAAACCACTTTTGCACTTGTATTAGTGTGGAAAAAACACTTTTCGCACTTGTGTTAGTGTTGAAAAACCACTTTTCGCACTTGTGTTAGTGTTGAAAAACCACTTTTTGCACTTGTGTTGGTGCAGGAAACCACTTTTGCACTTGTATTAGTGTGGAAAAAACACTTTTTGCACTTGTGATATTGTTGAAAAACCACTTTTCGCACTTGTGTTAGTGTTGAAAAACCACTTTTCGCACTTGTGTTGGTGCAGGAAACCACTTTTGCGCTTGTATTAGTGTGGAAAAAACACTTTTTGCACTTGTGATAGTGTTGAAAAACGACTTTTCGCACTTGTGTTAGTGTTGAAAAACCACTTTTCGCACTTGTGTTGGGGCCGGAAACCACTTTTGCACTTGTATTAGTGTGGAAAAAACACTTTTTGCACTTGTGATAGTGTTGAAAAACCACTTTTCGCACTTGTATTAGTGTTGAAAAAGCACTTTTCGCACTTGTGTTGGTGCAGGAAACCACTTTTGCACTTGTATTAGTGTGGAAAAACCACTTTTTGCACTTGTGTTAGTGTTGAAAAACCACTTTTCGCACTTGTGTTGGTGCAGGAAACCACTTTTGCACTTGTATTAGTGTGGAAAAAACACTTTTTGCACTTGTGATAGTGTTGAAAAACCACTTTTCGCACTTGTGTTAGTGTTGAAAAACCACTTTTCACACTTGTGTTGGTGCAGGAAACCACTTTTCCACTTGTATTAGTGTGGAAAAATCACTTTTCGCACTTGTGTTAGTGTTGAAAGCCACTTTTCGCACTTGTGTTAGTGTTGAAAAACCACATTTCGCACTTGTGTTGGTGCAGGAAACCACTTTTGCACTTGTATTAGTGTGGAAAAAACAATTTTTGCACTTGTGGTAGTGTTGAAAAACCACTTTTCGCACTTGTGTTAGTGTTGAAAAATCACTTTTCGCACTTGTGTTAGTGTTGAAAAACCACTTTTCGCACTTGTGTTGGTGCAGGAAACCACTTTTGCACTTGTATTAGTGTGGAAACAACACTTTTTGCACTTGTGATAGTGTTGAAAAACCACTTTTCGCACTTGTGTTAGTGTTGAAAAACCACTTTTCGCACATGTGTTAGTGTTGAAAAACCACTTTTCGCACTTGTGTTAGTGTTGAAAAACCACTTTTCGCACATGTGTTAGTGTTGAAAAACCACTTTTCGCACTTGTGTTGGTGCAGGAAACCACTTTTGCACTTGTATTAGTGTGGAAAAACCACTTTTCGCACTTGTGTTAGTGTTGAAAAACCACTTTTCGCACTTGTGTTAGTGTTGAAAAACCACTTTTCGCACTTGTGTTGGTGCAGGAAACCACTTTTGCACTTGTATTTAGTGTGGAAAAAACACTTTTTGCACTTGTGATAGTGTTGAAAAACCACTTTTCGCACTTGTGATAGTGTTGACAAACCACTTTTTGCACTTGTGTTGGTGCAGGAAACCACTTTTGCACTTGTATTAGTGTGGAAAAAACACTTTTTGCACTTGTGATAGTGTTGAAAAACCACTTTTCGCACTTGTGTTAGTGTTGAAAAACCACTTTTCGCACTTGTGTTAGTGTTGAAAAACCACTTTTTGCACTTGTGTTAGTGTTGAAAAACCACTTTTCGCACTTGTGTTGGTGCAGGAAACCACTTTTGCACTTGTATTAGTGTGGAAAAAACACTTTTTGCACTTGTGATAGTGTTGAAAACCACTTTTCGCACTTGTATTAGTGTTGAAAAAGCACTTTTCGCACTTGTGTTGGTGCAGGAAACCACTTTTGCACTTGTATTAGTGTGGAAAAACTACTTTTTGCACTTGTGTTAGTGTTGAAAAACCACTTTTCGCACTTGTGTTGGTGCAGGAAACCACTTTTGCACTTGTATTAGTGTGGAAAAAACACTTTTTGCACTTGTGATAGTGTTGAAAAACCACTTTTTGCACTTGTGTTAGTGTTGAAAAACCACTTTTCGCACTTGTGTTAGTGTTGAAAAACCACTTTTCGCACTTGTGTTGGTGCAGGAAACCACTTTTGCATTTGTATTAGTGTAGAAAAACAACTTTTCGCACTTGTGATAGTGTTGAAAAACCACTTTTCGCACTTGTGTTAGTGTTGAAAAACCACTTTTCGCACTTGTGTTGGTGCAGGAAACCACTTTTGCACTTGTATTATTGTGGAAAAACAACTTTTCGCACTTGTGTTAGTGTTGAAAAACCACTTTTCGCACTTGTGTTGGTGCAGGAAACCACTTTTGCACTTATATTAGTGTGGAAAACACACTTTTTGCACTTGTGATAGTGTTGAAAAACCACTTTTCGCACTTGTGTTAGTGTTGAAAAACCACTTTTGGCACTTGTGTTGGTGCAGGAAACCACTTTTGCACTTGTATTAGTGTGGAAAAAAACACTTTTTGCACTTGTGATAGTGTTGAAAAACCACTTTTCGCACTTGTGTTAGTGTTGAAAAACCACTTTTCGCACTTGTGTTAGTGTTGAAAATCCGCTTTTCGCACTTGTGTTGGTGCAGGAAACCACTTTTCCACTTGTATTAGTGTGGAAAAATCACTTTTCGCACTTGTGTTAGTGTTGAAAAACCACTTTTCGCACTTGTGTTAGTGTTGAAAAACCACATTTCGCACTTGTGTTGGTGCAGGAAACCACTTTTGCACTTGTATTAGTGTGGAAAAAACACTTTTTGCACTTGTGGTAGTGTTGAAAAACCACTTTTCGCACTTGTGTTAGTGTTGAAAAATCACTTTTCGCACTTGTGTTAGTGTTGAAAAACCACTTTTCGCACTTGTGTTGGTGCAGGAAACCACTTTTGCACTTGTATTAGTGTGGAAACAACACTTTTTGCACTTGTGATAGTGTTGAAAAACCACTTTTCGCACTTGTGTTAGTGTTGAAAAACCACTTTTCGCACATGTGTTAGTGTTGAAAAACCACTTTTCGCACTTGTGTTAGTGTTGAAAAACCACTTTTCGCACATGTGTTAGTGTTGAAAAACCACTTTTCGCACTTGTGTTGGTGCAGGAAACCACTTTTGCACTTGTATTAGTGTGGAAAAACCACTTTTCGCACTTGTGTTAGTGTTGAAAAACCACTTTTCGCACTTGTGTTAGTGTTGAAAAACCACTTTTCACACTTGTGTTGGTGCAGGAAACCACTTTTGCACTTGTATTTAGTGTGGAAAAAACACTTTTTGCACTTGTGATAGTGTTGAAAAACCACTTTTCGCACTTGTGATAGTGTTGAAAAACCACTTTTCGCACTTGTGTTAGTGTTGAAAAACCACTTTTCGCACTTGTGTTAGTGTTGAAAAACCACTTTTTGCACTTGTGTTAGTGTTGAAAAACCACTTTTCGCACTTGTGTTGGTGCAGGAAACCACTTTTGCACTTGTATTAGTGTGGAAAAAACACTTTTTGCACTTGTGATAGTGTTGAAAACCACTTTTCGCACTTGTATTAGTGTTGAAAAAGCACTTTTCGCACTTGTGTTGGTGCAGGAAACCACTTTTGCACTAGTGTTAGTGTTGAAAAATCACTTTTCGCACTTGTGTTAGTGTTGAAAAACCACTTTTCGCACTTGTGTTGGTGCAGGAAACCACTTTTGCACTTGTATTAGTGTGGAAACAACACTTTTTGCACTTGTGATAGTGTTGAAAAACCACTTTTCGCACTTGTGTTAGTGTTGAAAAACCACTTTTCGCACATGTGTTAGTGTTGAAAAACCACTTTTCGCACTTGTGTTAGTGTTGAAAAACCACTTTTCGCACATGTGTTAGTGTTGAAAAACCACTTTTCGCACTTGTGTTGGTGCAGGAAACCACTTTTGCACTTGTATTAGTGTGGAAAAACCACTTTTCGCACTTGTGTTAGTGTTGAAAAACCACTTTTCGCACTTGTGTTGGTGCAGGAAACCACTTTTGCACTTGTATTTAGTGTGGAAAAAACACTTTTTGCACTTGTGATAGTGTTGAAAAACCACTTTTCGCACTTGTGATAGTGTTGACAAACCACTTTTTGCACTTGTGTTGGTGCAGGAAACCACTTTTGCACTTGTATTAGTGTGGAAAAAACACTTTTTGCACTTGTGATAGTGTTGAAAAACCACTTTTCGCACTTGTGTTAGTGTTGAAAAACCACTTTTCGCACTTGTGTTAGTGTTGAAAAACCACTTTTTGCACTTGTGTTAGTGTTGAAAAACCACTTTTCGCACTTGTGTTGGTGCAGGAAACCACTTTTGCACTTGTATTAGTGTGGAAAAAACACTTTTTGCACTTGTGATAGTGTTGAAAACCACTTTTCGCACTTGTATTAGTGTTGAAAAAGCACTTTTCGCACTTGTGTTGGTGCAGGAAACCACTTTTGCACTTGTATTAGTGTGGAAAAACTACTTTTTGCACTTGTGTTAGTGTTGAAAAACCACTTTTCGCACTTGTGTTGGTGCAGGAAACCACTTTTGCACTTGTATTAGTGTGGAAAAAACACTTTTTGCACTTGTGATAGTGTTGAAAAACCACTTTTTGCACTTGTGTTAGTGTTGAAAAACCACTTTTCGCACTTGTGTTAGTGTTGAAAAACCACTTTTCGCACTTGTGTTGGTGCAGGAAACCACTTTTGCATTTGTATTAGTGTGGAAAAACAACTTTTCGCACTTGTGATAGTGTTGAAAAACCACTTTTCGCACTTGTGTTAGTGTTGAAAAACCACTTTTCGCACTTGTGTTGGTGCAGGAAACCACTTTTGCACTTGTATTATTGTGGAAAAACAACTTTTCGCACTTGTGTTAGTGTTGAAAAACCACTTTTCGCACTTGTGTTGGTGCAGGAAACCACTTTTGCACTTATATTAGTGTGGAAAACACACTTTTTGCACTTGTGATAGTGTTGAAAAACCACTTTTCGCACTTGTGTTAGTGTTGAAAAACCACTTTTGGCACTTGTGTTGGTGCAGGAAACCACTTTTGCACTTGTATTAGTGTGGAAAAAAACACTTTTTGCACTTGTGATAGTGTTGAAAAACCACTTTTCGCACTTGTGTTAGTGTTGAAAAACCACTTTTCGCACTTGTGTTAGTGTTGAAAATCCGCTTTTCGCACTTGTGTTGGTGCAGGAAACCACTTTTCCACTTGTATTAGTGTGGAAAAATCACTTTTCGCACTTGTGTTAGTGTTGAAAAACCACTTTTCGCACTTGTGTTAGTGTTGAAAAACCACATTTCGCACTTGTGTTGGTGCAGGAAACCACTTTTGCACTTGTATTAGTGTGGAAAAAACACTTTTTGCACTTGTGGTAGTGTTGAAAAACCACTTTTCGCACTTGTGTTAGTGTTGAAAAATCACTTTTCGCACTTGTGTTAGTGTTGAAAAACCACTTTTCGCACTTGTGTTGGTGCAGGAAACCACTTTTGCACTTGTATTAGTGTGGAAACAACACTTTTTGCACTTGTGATAGTGTTGAAAAACCACTTTTCGCACTTGTGTTAGTGTTGAAAAACCACTTTTCGCACATGTGTTAGTGTTGAAAAACCACTTTTCGCACTTGTGTTAGTGTTGAAAAACCACTTTTCGCACATGTGTTAGTGTTGAAAAACCACTTTTCGCACTTGTGTTGGTGCAGGAAACCACTTTTGCACTTGTATTAGTGTGGAAAAACCACTTTTCGCACTTGTGTTAGTGTTGAAAAACCACTTTTCGCACTTGTGTTAGTGTTGAAAAACCACTTTTCACACTTGTGTTGGTGCAGGAAACCACTTTTGCACTTGTATTTAGTGTGGAAAAAACACTTTTTGCACTTGTGATAGTGTTGAAAAACCACTTTTCGCACTTGTGATAGTGTTGAAAAACCACTTTTCGCACTTGTGTTAGTGTTGAAAAACCACTTTTCGCACTTGTGTTAGTGTTGAAAAACCACTTTTTGCACTTGTGTTAGTGTTGAAAAACCACTTTTCGCACTTGTGTTGGTGCAGGAAACCACTTTTGCACTTGTATTAGTGTGGAAAAAACACTTTTTGCACTTGTGATAGTGTTGAAAACCACTTTTCGCACTTGTATTAGTGTTGAAAAAGCACTTTTCGCACTTGTGTTGGTGCAGGAAACCACTTTTGCACTTGTATTAGTGTGGAAAAACCACTTTTTGCACTTGTGTTAGTGTTGAAAAACCACTTTTCGCACTTGTGTTGGTGCAGGAAACCACTTTTGCACTTGTATTAGTGTGGAAAAAACACTTTTTGCACTTGTGATAGTGTTGAAAAACCACTTTTTGCACTTGTGTTAGTGTTGAAAAACCACTTTTCGCACTTGTGTTAGTGTTGAAAAACCACTTTTCGCACTTGTGTTGGTGCAGGAAACCACTTTTGCATTTGTATTAGTGTGGAAAAACAACTTTTCGCACTTGTGATAGTGTTGAAAAACCACTTTTCGCACTTGTGTTAGTGTTGAAAAACCACTTTTCGCACTTGTGTTGGTGCAGGAAACCACTTTTGCACTTGTATTATTGTGGAAAAACAACTTTTCGCACTTGTGTTAGTGTTGAAAAACCACTTTTCGCACTTGTGTTGGTGCAGGAAACCACTTTTGCACTTATATTAGTGTGGAAAACACACTTTTTGCACTTGTGATAGTGTTGAAAAACCACTTTTCGCACTTGTGTTAGTGTTGAAAAACCACTTTTGGCACTTGTGTTGGTGCAGGAAACCACTTTTGCACTTGTATTAGTGTGGAAAAAAACACTTTTTGCACTTGTGATAGTGTTGAAAAACCACTTTTCGCACTTGTGTTAGTGTTGAAAAACCACTTTTCGCACTTGTGTTAGTGTTGAAAATCCGCTTTTCGCACTTGTGTTGGTGCAGGAAACCACTTTTGCACTTGTATTAGTGTGGAAAAACCACTTTTCGCACTTGTGTTAGTGTTGAAAAACCACTTTTCGTACTTGCGTTAGTGTTGAAAAAACACTTTTCTCACTTGTGTTGGTGCAGGAAACCACTTTTGCACTTGTATTAGTGTGGAAAAAACACTTTTTGCACTTGTGATAGTGTGAAAAACCACTTTTCGCACTTGTGTTAGTGTTGAAAAACCACTTTTCGCACTTGTGTTGGTGCAGGAAACCACTTTTGCACTTGTATTAGTGTGGAAAAAACACTTTTTGCACTTGTGTTGGTGCAGGAAACCACTTTTGCACTTGTATTAGTGTGGAAAAACCACTTTTCGCACTTGTGTTAGTGTTGAAAAACCACTTTTCGCACTTGTGTTAGTGTTGAAAAACCACTTTTCGCACTTGTGTTAGTGTTGAAAAACTACTTTTCGCACTTGTGTTGGTGCAGGAAACCACTTTTGCACTTGTATTAGTGTGGAAAACCACTTTTCACACTTGTGTTAGTGTTGAAAAACCACTTTTCACACTTGTGTTGGTGCAGGAAACCAGTTTTGCACTTGTATTAGTGTGGAAAAAACACTTTTTGCACTTGTGATAGTGTTGAAAAACCACTTTTCGCACTTGTGTTAGTGTTGAAAAACCACTTTTCGCACTTGTGTTGGTGCAGGAAACCACTTTTGCACTTGTATTAGTGTGGAAAAAACACTTTTTGCACTTGTGATAGTGTTGAAAAACCACTTTTCGCCCTTGTGTTAGTGTTGAAAAACCACTTTTCGCACTTGTGTTAGTGTTGAAAAACCACTTTTCGCACTTGTGTTGGTGCAGGAAACCACTTTTGCACTTGTAGTAGTGTGGAAAAAACACTTTTTGCACTTGTGATAGTGTTGAAAAACCACTTTTCGCACTTGTGTTAGTGTTGAAAAACCACTTTTCACACTTGTGTTGGTGCAGGAAACCACTTTTGCACTTGTATTAGTGTGGAAAAATCACTTTTCGCACTTGTGTTAGTGTTGAAAAACCACTTTTCACACTTGTGTTAGTGTTGAAAAACCACTTTTCGCACTTGTGTTGGTGCAGGAAACCACTTTTGCACTTGAATTAGTGTGGAAAAACCACTTTTTGCACTTGTGATAGTGTTGAAAAACCACTTTTTGCACTTGTGTTAGTGTTGAAAAACCACTTTTCGCACTTGTGTTAGTGTTGAAAAACCACTTTTCGCACTTGTGTTGGTGCAGGAAACCACTTTTGCACTTGTATTAGTGTGGAAAAAACACTTTTTGCACTTGTGATAGTGTTGAAAAACCACTTTTCACACTTGTGTTAGTGTTGAAAAACCACTTTTCACACTTGTGTTGGTGCAGGAAACCACTTTTGCACTTGTATTAGTGTGGAAAAATCACTTTTCGCACTTGTGTTAGTGTTGAAAAACCACTTTTCGCACTTGTATTAGTGTTGAAAAACCACTTTTCGCACTTGTGTTGGTGCAGGAAACCACTTTTGCACTTGTATTAGTGTGGAAAAAACACTTTTTGCACTTGTGATAGTGTTGAAAAACCACTTTTCGCACTTGTGTTAGTGTTGAAAAATCACTTTTCGCACTTGTGTTAGTGTTGAAAAACCACTTTTCACACTTGTGTTGGTGCAGGAAACCACTTTTGCACTTGTATTAGTGTGGAAAAAACACTTTTTGCACTTGTGATAGTGTTGAAAAACCACTTTTCGCACTTGTGTTAGTGTTGAAAAACCACTTTTCGCACATGTGTTAGTGTTGAAAAACCACTTTTCGCACTTGTGTTAGTGTTGAAAAACCACTTTTCGCACATGTGTTAGTGTTGAAAAACCACTTTTCGCACTTGTGTTGGTGCAGGAAACCTCTTTTGCACTTGTATTAGTGTGGAAAAACCACTTTTCGCACTTGTGTTAGTGTTGAAAAACCACTTTTCGCACTTGTGTTAGTGTTGAAAAACCACTTTTCGCACTTGTGTTGGTGCAGGAAACCACTTTTGCACTTGTATTAGTGTGGAAAAAACACTTTTTGCACTTGTGATAGTGTTGAAAAACCACTTTTTGCACTTGTGTTAGTGTTGAAAAACCACTTTTCGCACTTGTGTTGGTGCAGGAAACCACTTTTGCACTTGTATTAGTGTGGAAAAACCACTTTTCACACTTGTGTTAGTGTTGAAAAACCACTTTTCGCACTTGTGTTGGTGCAGGAAACCAGTTTTGCACTTGTATTAGTGTGGAAAAAACACTTTTCACACTTGTGTTAGTGTTGAAAAACCACTTTTCGCACTTGTGTTGGTGCAGGAAACCACTTTTTCACTTGTATTAGTGTGGAAAAAACACTTTTTGCACTTGTGATAGTGTTGAAAAACCACTTTTCGCACTTGTGTTAGTGTTGAAAAACCACTGTTCGCACTTGTGTTGGTGCAGGAAACCACTTTTGCACTTGTATTAGTGTGGAAAAACCACTTTTCGCACTTGTGTTAGTGTTGAAAAACCACTTCTCGCACTTGTGTTGGTGCAGGAAACCACTTTTGCACTTGTATTAGTGTGGAAAAACCACTTTTCGCACTTGTGTTAGTGTTGAAAAACCACTTTTCGCACTTGTGTTAGTGTTGAAAAACCACTTTTCGCACTTGTGTTGGTGCAGGAAACCACTTTTGCACTTGTATTAGTGTGGAAAAACCACTTTTCGCACTTGTGTTAGTGTTGAAAAACCACTTTTCGCACTTGTGTTAGTGTTGAAAAACCACTTTTCGCACTTGTGTTGGTGCAGGAAACCACTTTTGCACTTGTATTAGTGTGGAAAAAACACTTTTTGCACTTGTGATAGTGTTGAAAAACCACTTTTCGCACTTGTGTTAGTGTTGAAAAACCACTTTTCGCACTTGTGTTGGTGCAGGAAACCACTTTTGCACTTGTATTAGTGTGGAAAAAACACTTTTTGCACTTGTGTTGGTGCAGGAAACCACTTTTGCACTTGTATTAGTGTGGAAAAACCACTTGTCGCACTTGTGTTAGTGTTGAAAAACCACTTTTCGCACTTGTGTTAGTGTTGAAAAACCACTTTTCGCACTTGTGTTAGTGTTGAAAAACTACTTTTCGCACTTGTGTTGGTGCAGGAAACCACTTTTGCACTAGTATTAGTGTGGAAAAACCACTTTTCACACTTGTGTTAGTGTTGAAAAACCACTTTTCGCACTTGTGTTGGTGCAGGAAACCAGTTTTGCACTTGTATTAGTGTGGAAAAAACACTTTTCACACTTGTGTTAGTGTTGAAAAACCACTTTTCGCACTTGTGTTGGTGCAGGAAACCACTTTTGCACTTGTATTAGTGTGGAAAAAACACTTTTTGCACTTGTGATAGTGTTGAAAAACCACTTTTCGCACTTGTGTTAGTGTTGAAAAACCACTTTTCGCACTTGTGTTGGTGCAGGAAACCACTTTTGCACTTGTATTAGTGTGGAAAAACCACTTTTCGCACTTGTGTTAGTGTTGAAAAACCACTTTTCGCACTTGTGTTAGTGTTGAAAAACCACTTTTTGCACTTGTGTTAGTGTTGAAAAACCACTTTTCGCACTTGTGTTGGGGCAGGAAACCACTTTTGCACTTGCATTAGTGTGGAAAAAACACTTTTTGCACTTGTGATAGTGTTGAAAAACCACTTTTCGCACTTGTATTAGTGTTGAAAAAGCACTTTTCGCACTTGTGTTGGTGCAGGAAACCACTTTTGCACTTGTATTAGTGTGGAAAAACCATTTTTTGCACTTGTGTTAGTGTTGAAAAACCACTTTTCGCACTTGTGTTGGTGCAGGAAACCACTTTTGCACTTGTATTAGTGTGGAAAAAACACTTTTTGCACTTGTGATAGTGTTGAAAAACCACTTTTCGCACTTGTGTTAGTGTTGAAAAACCACTTTTCACACTTGTGTTGGTGCAGGAAACCACTTTTGCACTTGTATTAGTGTGGAAAAATCACTTTTCGCACTTGTGTTAGTGTTGAAAAACCACTTTTCGCACTTGTGTTAGTGTTGAAAAACCACTTTTCGCACTTGTGTTGGTGCAGGAAACCACTTTTGCACTTGTATTAGTGTGGAAAAAACACTTTTTGCACTCGTGATAGTGTTGAAAAACCACTTTTCGCACTTGTGTTAGTGTTGAAAAATCACTTTTCGCACTTGTGTTAGTGTTGAAAAACCACTTTTCGCACTTGTGTTGGTGCAGGAAACCACTTTTGCACTTGTATTAGTGTGGAAAAAACACTTTTTGCACTTGTGATAGTGTTGAAAGACCACTTTTCGCACTTGTGTTAGTGTTGAAAAACCACTTTTCGCACATGTGTTAGTGTTGAAAAACCACTTTTCGCACTTGTGTTAGTGTTGAAAAACCACTTTTCGCACATGTGTTAGTGTTGAAAAACCACTTTTCGCACTTGTGTTGGTGCAGGAAACCACTTTTGCACTTGTATTAGTGTGGAAAAACCACTTTTCGCACTTGTGTTAGTGTTGAAAAACCACTTTTCGCACTTGTGTTGGTGCAGGAAACCACTTTTGCACTTGTATTTAGTGTGGAAAAAACACTTTTTGCACTTGTGATAGTGTTGAAAAACCACTTTTCGCACTTGTGATAGTGTTGAAAAACCACTTTTTGCACTTGTGTTGGTGCAGGAAACCACTTTTGCACTTGTATTAGTGTGGAAAAAACACTTTTTGCACTTGTGATATTGTTGAAAAACCACTTTTCGCACTTGTGTTAGTGTTGAAAAACCACTTTTCGCACTTGTGTTGGTGCAGGAAACCACTTTTGCACTTGTATTAGTGTGGAAAAACCACTTTTCGCACTTGTGTTAGTGTTGAAAAACCACTTTTCGCAATTGTGTTAGTGTTGAAAAACCACTTTTCGCACTTGTGTTGGTGCAGGAAACCACTTTTGCACTTGTATTAGTGTGGAAAAACCACTTTTTGCACTTGTGTTAGTGTTGAAAAACCACTTTTCGCACTTGTGTTGGTGCAGGAAACCACTTTTGCACTTGTATTAGTGTGGAAAAAACACTTTTTGCACTTGTGATAGTGTTGAAAAACCACTTTTCGCACTTGTATTAGTGTTGATAAAGCACTTTTCGCACTTGTGTTGGTGCAGGAAACCACTTTTGCACTTGTATTAGTGTGGAAAAACCACTTTTTGCACTTGTGTTAGTGTTGAAAAACCACTTTTCGCACTTGTGTTGGTGCAGGAAACCACTTTTGCACTTGTATTAGTGTGGAAAAAAACACTTTTTGCACTTGTGATAGTGTTGAAAAACCACTTTTCGCACTTGTGTTAGTGTTGAAAAAGCACTTTTCGCACTTGTGTTAGTGTTGAAAAACCACTTTTCGCACTTGTGTTGGTGCAGGAAACCACTTTTGCACTTGTATTAGTGTGGAAAAACAACTTTTCGCACTTGTGATAGTGTTGAAAAACCACTTTTCGCACTTGTGTTAGTGTTGAAAAACCACTTTTCGCACTTGTGTTGGTGCAGGAAACCACTTTTGCACTTGTATTAGTGTGGAAAAACCACTTTTCGCACTTGTGTTAGTGTTGAAAAACCACTTTTCGCACTTGTGTTAGTGTTGAAAAACCACTTTTTGCACTTGTGTTAGTGTTGAAAAACCACTTTTCGCACTTGTGTTGGGGCCGGAAACCACTTTTGCACTTGTATTAGTGTGGAAAAAACACTTTTTGCACTTGTGATAGTGTTGAAAAACCACTTTTCGCACTTGTATTAGTGTTGAAAAAGCACTTTTCGCACTTGTGTTGGTGCAGGAAACCACTTTTGCACTTGTATTAGTGTGGAAAAACCACTTTTTGCACTTGTGTTAGTGTTGAAAAACCACTTTTCGCACTTGTGTTGGTGCAGGAAACCACTTTTGCACTTGTATTAGTGTGGAAAAAACACTTTTTGCACTTGTGATAGTGTTGAAAAACCACTTTTCGCACTTGTGTTAGTGTTGAAAAACCACTTTTCACACTTGTGTTGGTGCAGGAAACCACTTTTGCACTTGTATTAGTGTGGAAAAATCACTTTTCGCACTTGTGTTAGTGTTGAAAAACCACTTTTCGCACTTGTGTTAGTGTTGAAAAACCACTTTTCGCACTTGTGTTGGTGCAGGAAACCACTTTTGCACTTGTATTAGTGTGGAAAAAACACTTTTTGCACTTGTGGTAGTGTTGAAAAACCACTTTTCGCACTTGTGTTAGTGTTGAAAAATCACTTTCGCACTTGTGTTAGTGTTGAAAAACCACTTTTCGCACTTGTGTTGGTGCAGGAAACCACTTTTGCACTTGTATTAGTGTGGAAACAACACTTTTTGCACTTGTGATAGTGTTGAAAAACCACTTTTCGCACTTGTGTTAGTGTTGAAAAAACCACTTTTCGCACATGTGTTAGTGTTGAAAAACCACTTTTCGCACATGTGTTAGTGTTGAAAAACCACTTTTCGCACATGTGTTAGTGTTGAAAAACCACTTTCGCACTTGTGTTGGTGCAGGAAACCACTTTTGCACTTGTATTAGTGTGGAAAAACCACTTTTCGCACTTGTGGTAGTGTTGAAAAACCACTTTTCGCACTTGTGTTAGTGTTGAAAAACCACTTTTCGCACTTGTGTTGGTGCAGGAAACCACTTTTGCACTTGTATTTAGTGTGGAAAAAACACTTTTTGCACCTGTGATAGTGTTGAAAAACCACTTTTCGCACTTGTGATAGTGTTGAAAAACCACTTTTTGCACTTGTGTTGGTGCAGGAAACCACTTTTGCACTTGTATTAGTGTGGAAAAAACACTTTTTGCACCTGTGATAGTGTGGAAAAACCACTTTTCGCACTTGCGTTAGTGTTGAAAAACTACTTTTCGCACTTGTGTTGGTGCAGGAAACCACTTTTTCACTTGTATTAGTGTGGAAAAACCACTTTTCACACTTGTGTTAATGTTGAAAAACCACTTTTCGCACTTGTGTTGGTGCAGGAAACCAGTTTTGCACTTGTATTAGTGTGGAAAAAACACTTTTCACACTTGTGTTAGTGTTGAAAAACCACTTTTCGCACTTGTGTTGGTGCAGGAAACCACTTTTGCACTTGTATTAGTGTGGAAAAAACACTTTTTGCACTTGTGATAGTGTTGAAAAACCACTTTTCGCACTTGTGTTAGTGTTGAAAAACCACTTTTCGCACTTGTGTTGGTGCAGGAAACCACTTTTGCACTTGTATTAGTGTGGAAAAACCACTTTTCGCACTTGTGTTAGTGTTGAAAAACCACTTTTCGCACTTGTGTTGGTGCAGGAAACCACTTTTGCACTTGTATTAGTGTGGAAAAAACACTTTTTGCACTTGTGATAGTGTTGAAAAACCACTTTTCGCCCTTGTGTTAGTGTTGAAAAACCACTTTTCGCACTTGTGTTAGTGTTGAAAAACCACTTTTCGCACTTGTGTTGGTGCAGGAAACCACTTTTGCACTTGTAGTAGTGTGGAAAAAACACTTTTTGCACTTGTGATAGTGTTGAAAAACCACTTTTCGCACTTGTGTTAGTGTTGAAAAACCACTTTTCACACTTGTGTTGGTGCAGGAAACCACTTTTGCACTTGTATTAGTGTGGAAAAATCACTTTTCGCACTTGTGTTAGTGTTGAAAAACCACTTTTCGCACTTGTGTTAGTGTTGAAAAACCACTTTTCGCACTTGTGTTGGTGCAGGAAACCACTTTTGCACTAGTATTAGTGTGGAAAAACCACTTTTTGCACTTGTGATAGTGTTGAAAAACCACTTTTCGCACTTGTGTTAGTGTTGAAAAACCACTTTTCGCACTTGTGTTAGTGTTGAAAAACCACTTTTCGCACTTGTGTTGGTGCAGGAAACCACTTTTGCACTTGTATTAGTGTGGAAAAAACACTTTTTGCACTTGTGATAGTGTTGAAAAACCACTTTTCGCACTTGTGTTAGTGTTGAAAAACCACTTTTCACACTTGTGTTGGTGCAGGAAACCACTTTTGCACTTGTATTAGTGTGGAAAAATCACTTTTCGCACTTGTGTTAGTGTTGAAAAACCACTTTTCGCACTTGTATTAGTGTTGAAAAACCACTTTTCGCACTTGTGTTGGTGCAGGAAACCACTTTTGCACTTGTATTAGTGTGGAAAAAACACTTTTTGCACTTGTGATAGTGTTGAAAAACCACTTTTCGCACTTGTGTTAGTGTTGAAAAATCACTTTTCGCACTTGTGTTAGTGTTGAAAAACCACTTTTCACACTTGTGTTGGTGCAGGAAACCACTTTTGCACTTGTATTAGTGTGGAAAAAACACTTTTTGCACTTGTGATAGTGTTGAAAAACCACTTTTCGCACTTGTGTTAGTGTTGAAAAACCACTTTTCGCACATGTGTTAGTGTTGAAAAACCACTTTTCGCACTTGTGTTAGTTGAAAAACCACTTTTCGCACATGTGTTAGTGTTGAAAAACCACTTTTCGCACTTGTGTTGGTGCAGGAAACCTCTTTTGCACTTGTATTAGTGTGGAAAAACCACTTTTCGCACTTGTGTTAGTGTTGAAAAACCACTTTTCGCACTTGTGTTAGTGTTGAAAAACCACTTTTCGCACTTGTGTTGGTGCAGGAAACCACTTTTGCACTTGTAGTGTTGAAAAACCACTTTTCGCCCTTGTGTTAGTGTTGAAAAACCACTTTTCGCACTTGTGTTAGTGTTGAAAAACCACTTTTCGCACTTGTGTTGGTGCAGGAAACCACTTTTGCACTTGTAGTAGTGTGGAAAAAACACTTTTTGCACTTGTGATAGTGTTGAAAAACCACTTTTCGCACTTGTGTTAGTGTTGAAAAACCACTTTTCACACTTGTGTTGGTGCAGGAAACCACTTTTGCACTTGTATTAGTGTGGAAAAATCACTTTTCGCACTTGTGTTAGTGTTGAAAAACCACTTTTCGCACTTGTGTTAGTGTTGAAAAACCACTTTTCGCACTTGTGATAGTGTTGAAAAACCACTTTTCACACTTGTGTTAGTGTTGAAAAACCACTTTTCGCACTTGTTTTGGTGCAGGAAACCACTTTTTCACTTGTATTAGTGTGGAAAAAACACTTTTTGCACTTGTGTTAGTGTTGAAAAACCACTTTTCGCACTTGTGTTGGTGCAGGAAACCACTTTTGCACTTGTATTAGTGTGGAAAAACCACTTTTCGCACTTGTGTTAGTGTTGAAAAACCACTTTTCGCACTTGTGTTAGTGTTGAAAAACCACTTTTCGCACTTGTGTTGGTGCAGGAAACCACTTTTGCACTTGTATTAGTGTGGAAAAAACACTTTTTGCACTTGTGATAGTGTTGAAAAACCACTTTTCGCACTTGTGTTAGTGTTGAAAAACCACTTTTCGCACTTGTGTTGGTGCAGGAAACCACTTTTGCACTTGTATTAGTGTGGCAAAACCACTTTTCGCACTTGTGTTAGTGTTGAAAAACCACTTTTCGCACTTGTGTTAGTGTTGAAAAACCACTTTTCGCACTTGTGTTAGTGTTGAAAAACTACTTTTCGCACTTGTGTTGGTGCAGGAAACCACTTTTGCACTTGTATTAGTGTGGAAAAACCACTTTTCACACTTGTGTTAGTGTTGAAAAACCACTTTTCGCACTTGTGTTGGTGCAGGAAACCAGTTTTGCACTTGTATTAGTGTGGAAAAAACACTTTTCACACTTGTGTTAGTGTTGAAAAACCACTTTTCGCACTTGTGTTGGTGCAGGAAACCACTTTTGCACTTGTATTAGTGTGGAAAAAACACTTTTTGCACTTGTGATAGTGTTGAAAAACCACTTTTCGCACTTGTGTTAGTGTTGAAAAACCACTTTTCGCACTTGTGTTGGTGCAGGAAACCACTTTTGCACTTGTATTAGTGTGGAAAAACCACTTTTCGCACTTGTGTTAGTGTTGAAAAACCACTTTTCGCACTTGTGTTAGTGTTGAAAAACCACTTTTCGCACTTGTGTTGGGGCAGGAAACCACTTTTGCACTTGCATTAGTGTGGAAAAAACACTTTTTGCACTTGTGATAGTGTTGAAAAACCACTTTTCGCACTTGTACTAGTGTTGAAAAACCACTTTTCGCACTTGTGTTGGTGCAGGAAACCACTTTTGCACTTGTATTAGTGTGGAAAAACCACTTTTTGCACTTGTGTTAGTGTTGAAAAACCACTTTTCGCACTTGTGTTGGTGCAGGAAACCACTTTTGCACTTGTATTAGTGTGGAAAAAACACTTTTTGCACTTGTGATACTGTTGAAAAACCACTTTTCGCACTTGTGTTAGTGTTGAAAAACCACTTTTCACACTTGTGTTGGTGCAGGAAACCACTTTTGCACTTGTATTAGTGTGGAAAAATCACTTTTCGCACTTGTGTTAGTGTTGAAAAACCACTTTTCGCACTTGTGTTAGTGTTGAAAAACCACTTTTCGCACTTGTGTTGGTGCAGGAAACCACTTTTGCACTTGTATTAGTGTGGAAAAAACACTTTTTGCACTTGTGATAGTGTTGAAAAACCACTTTTCGCACTTGTGTTAGTGTTGAAAAATCACTTTTCGCACTTGTGTTAGTGTTGAAAAACCACTTTTCGCACTTGTGTTGGTGCAGGAAACCACTTTTGCACTTGTATTAGTGTGGAAAAAACACTTTTTGCACTTGTGATAGTGTTGAAAGACCACTTTTCGCACTTGTGTTAGTGTTGAAAAACCACTTTTCGCACATGTGTTAGTGTTGAAAAACCACTTTTCGCACTTGTGTTAGTGTTGAAAAACCACTTTTCGCACATGTGTTAGTGTTGAAAAACCACTTTTCGCACTTGTGTTGGTGCAGGAAACCACTTTTGCACTTGTATTAGTGTGGAAAAACCACTTTTCGCACTTGTGTTAGTGTTGAAAAACCACTTTTCGCACTTGTGTTGGTGCAGGAAACCACCTTTGCACTTGTATTTAGTGTGGAAAAAACACTTTTTGCACTTGTGATAGTGTTGAAAAACCACTTTTCGCACTTGTGATAGTGTTGAAAAACCACTTTTTGCACTTGTGTTGGTGCAGGAAACCACTTTTGCACTTGTATTAGTGTGGAAAAAACACTTTTTGCACTTGTGATATTGTTGAAAAACCACTTTTCGCACTTGTGTTAGTGTTGAAAAACCACTTTTCGCACTTGTGTTGGTGCAGGAAACCACTTTTGCACTTGTATTAGTGTGGAAAAACCACTTTTCGCACTTGTGTTAGTGTTGAAAAACCACTTTTCGCAATTGTGTTAGTGTTGAAAAACCACTTTTTGCACTTGTGTTAGTGTTGAAAAACCACTTTTCGCACTTGTGTTGGTGCAGGAAACCACTTTTGCACTTGTATTAGTGTGGAAAAAACACTTTTTGCACTTGTGATAGTGTTGAAAAACCACTTTTCGCACTTGTATTAGTGTTGAAAAAGCACTTTTCGCACTTGTGTTGGTGCAGGAAACCACTTTTGCACTTGTATTAGTGTGGAAAAACCACTTTTTGCACTTGTGTTAGTGTTGAAAAACCACTTTTCGCACTTGTGTTGGTGCAGGAAACCACTTTTGCACTTGTATTAGTGTGGAAAAACCACTTTTCGCACTTGTGTTAGTGTTGAAAAACCACTTTTCGCACTTGTGTTAGTGTTGAAAATCCGCTTTTCGCACTTGTGTTGGTGCAGGAAACCACTTTTGCACTTGTATTAGTGTTGAAAAACCACTTTTCGCACATGTGTTGGTGCAGGAAACCAGTTTTGCACTTGTATTAGTGTGGAAAAAACACTTTTCACACTTGTGTTAGTGTTGAAAAACCACTTTTCGCACTTGTGTTGGTGCAGGAAACCACTTTTGCACTTGTATTAGTGTGGAAAAAACACTTTTTGCACTTGTGATAGTGTTGAAAAACCACTTTTCGCACTTGTGTTAGTGTTGAAAAACCACTTTTCACACTTGTGTTGGTGCAGGAAACCACTTTTGCACTTGTATTAGTGTGGAAAAACCACTTTTCGCACTTGTGTTAGTGTTGAAAAACCACTTTTCGCACTTGTGTTAGCGTTGAAAAACCACTTTTTGCACTTGTGTTAGTGTTGAAAAACCACTTTTCGCACTTGTGTTGGGGCAGGAAACCACTTTTGCACTTGCATTAGTGTGGAAAAAACACTTTTTGCACTTGTGATAGTGTTGAAAAACCACTTTTCGCACTTGTATTAGTGTTGAAAAAGCACTTTTCGCACTTGTGTTGGTGCAGGAAACCACTTTTGCACTTGTATTAGTGTGGAAAAACCACTTTTTGCACTTGTGTTAGTGTTGAAAAACCACTTTTCGCACTTGTGTTGGTGCAGGAAACCACTTTTGCACTTGTATTAGTGTGGAAAAAACACTTTTTGCACTTGTGATACTGTTGAAAAACCACTTTTCGCACTTGTGTTAGTGTTGAAAAACCACTTTTCACACTTGTGTTGGTGCAGGAAACCACTTTTGCACTTGTATTAGTGTGGAAAAATCACTTTTCGCACTTGTGTTAGTGTTGAAAAACCACTTTTCGCACTTGTGTTAGTGTTGAAAAACCACTTTTCGCACTTGTGTTGGTGCAGGAAACCACTTTTGCACTTGTATTAGTGTGGAAAAAACACTTTTTGCACTTGTGATAGTGTTGAAAAACCACTTTTCGCACTTGTGTTAGTGTTGAAAAATCACTTTTCGCACTTGTGTTAGTGTTGAAAAACCACTTTTCGCACTTGTGTTGGTGCAGGAAACCACTTTTGCACTTGTATTAGTGTGGAAAAAACACTTTTTGCACTTGTGGTAGTGTTGAAAGACCACTTTTCGCACTTGTGTTAGTGTTGAAAAACCACTTTTCGCACATGTGTTAGTGTTGAAAAACCACTTTTCGCACTTGTGTTAGTGTTGAAAAACCACTTTTCGCACATGTGTTAGTGTTGAAAAACCACTTTTCGCACTTGTGTTGGTGCAGGAAACCACTTTTGCACTTGTATTAGTGTGGAAAAACCAGTTTTCGCACTTGTGTTAGTGTTGAAAAACCACTTTTCGCACTTTTGTTGGTGCAGGAAACCACTTTTGCACTTGTATTTAGTGTGGAAAAAACACTTTTTGCACTTGTGATAGTGTTGAAAAACCACTTTTCGCACTTGTGATAGTGTTAAAAAACCACTTTTTGCACTTGTGTTGGTGCAGGAAACCACTTTTGCACTTGTATTAGTGTGGAAAAAACACTTTTTGCACTTGTGATATTGTTGAAAAACCACTTTTCGCACTTGTGTTAGTGTTGAAAAACCACTTTTCGCACTTGTGTTGGTGCAGGAAACCACTTTTGCACTTGTATTAGTGTGGAAAAACCACTTTTCGCACTTGTGTTAGTGTTGAAAAACCACTTTTCGCAATTGAGTTAGTGTTGAAAAACCACTTTTTGCACTTGTGTTAGTGTTGAAAAACCACTTTTCGCACTTGTGTTGGTGCAGGAAACCACTTTTGCACTTGTATTAGTGTGGAAAAAACACTTTTTGCACTTGTGATAGTGTTGAAAAACCACTTTTCGCACTTGTATTAGTGTTGAAAAAGCACTTTTCGCACTTGTGTTGGTGCAGGAAACCACTTTTGCACTTGTATTAGTGTGGAAAAACCACTTTTTGCACTTGTGTTAGTGTTGAAAAACCACTTTTCGCACTTGTGTTGGTGCAGGAAACCACTTTTGCACCTGTATTAGTGTGGAAAAAACACTTTTTGCACTTGTGATAGTGTTGAAAAACCACTTTTCGCACTAGTGTTAGTGTTGAAAAACCACTTTTCGCACTTGTGTTAGTGTTGAAAAACCACTTTTCGCACTTGTGTTGGTGCAGGAAACCACTTTTGCACTTGTATTAGTGTGGAAAAACAACTTTTCGCACTTGTGATAGTGTTGAAAAACCACTTTTCGCACTTGTGTTAGTGTTGAAAAACCACTTTTCGCACTTGTGTTGGTGCAGGAAACCACTTTTGCACTTGTATTAGTGTGGAAAAACAACTTTTCGCACTTGTGTTAGTGTTGAAAAACCACTTTTCGCACTTGTGTTGGTGCAGGAAACCACTTTTGCACTTGTATTAGTGTGGAAAAAACACTTTTTGCACTTGTGATATTGTTGAAAAACCACTTTTCGCACTTGTGTTAGTGTTGAAAAACCACTTTTCGCACTTGTGTTGGTGCAGGAAACCACTTTTGCACTTGTATTAGTGTGGAAAAACCACTTTTCGCACTTGTGTTAGTGTTGAAAAACCACTTTTCGCAATTGTGTTAGTGTTGAAAAACCACTTTTTGCACTTGTGTTAGTGTTGAAAAACCACTTTTCGCACTTGTGTTGGTGCAGGAAACCACTTTTGCACTTGTATTAGTGTGGAAAAAACACTTTTTGCACTTGTGATAGTGTTGAAAAACCACTTTTCGCACTTGTATTAGTGTTGAAAAAGCACTTTTCGCACTTGTGTTGGTGCAGGAAACCACTTTTGCACTTGTATTAGTGTGGAAAAACCACTTTTTGCACTTGTGTTAGTGTTGAAAAACCACTTTTCGCACTTGTGTTGGTGCAGGAAACCACTTTTGCACTTGTATTAGTGTGGAAAAAACACTTTTTGCACTTGTGATAGTGTTGAAAAACCACTTTTCGCACTAGTGTTAGTGTTGAAAAAACACTTTTCGCACTTGTGTTAGTGTTGAAAAACCACTTTTCGCACTTGTGTTGGTGCAGGAAACCACTTTTGCACTTGTATTAGTGTGGAAAAACAACTTTTCGCACTTGTGATAGTGTTGAAAAACCACTTTTCGCACTTGTGTTAGTGTTGAAAAACCACTTTTCGCACTTGTGTTGGTGCAGGAAACCACTTTTGCACTTGTATTAGTGTGGAAAAACAACTTTTCGCACTTGTGTTAGTGTTGAAAAACCACTTTTCGTACTTGTGTTGGTGCAGGAAACCACTTTTGCACTTATATTAGTGTGGAAAAAACACTTTTTGCACTTGTGATAGTGTTGAAAAACCACTTTTCGCACTTGTGTTAGTGTTGAAAAACCACTTTTCGCACTTGTGTTGGTGCAGGAAACCATTTTGCACTTGTATTAGTGTGGAAAAAAACACTTTTTGCACTTGTGATAGTGTTGAAAAACCACTTTTCGCACTTGTGTTAGTGTTGAAAAACCACTTTTCGCACTTGTGTTAGTGTTGAAAATCCGCTTTTCGCACTTGTGTTGGTGCAGGAAACCACTTTTGCACTTGTAATAGTGTGGAAAAACCACTTTTCGCACTTGTGTTAGTGTTGAAAAACCACTTTTCGCACTTGCGTTAGTGTTGAAAAACCACTTTTCGCACTTGTGTTGGTGCAGGAAACCACTTTTGCACTTGTATTAGTGTGGAAAAACCACTTTTCACACTTGTGTTAGTGTTGAAAAACCACTTTTCGCACTTGTGTTGGTGCAGGAAACCAGTTTTGCACTTGTATTAGTGTGGAAAAAACACTTTTTGCACTTGTGATAGTGTTGAAAAACCGCTTTTCGCACTTGTGTTAGTGTTGAAAAACCACTTTTCGCACTTGTGTTGGTGCAGGAAACCACTTTTGCACTTGTATTAGTGTGGAAAAAACACTTTTTGCACTTGTGTTGGTGCAGGAAACCACTTTTGCACTTGTATTCGTGTGGAAAAACCACTTTTCGCACTTGTGTTAGTGTTGAAAAACCACTTTTTGCACTTGTGTTAGTGTTGAAAAACCACTTTTCGCACTTGTGTTAGTGTTGAAAAACTACTTTTCGCACTTGTGTTGGTGCAGGAAACCACTTTTGCACTTGTATTAGTGTGGAAAAAACACTTTTTGCACTTGTGATAGTGTTGAAAAACCACTTTTTGCACTTGTGTTAGTGTTGAAAAACCACTTTTCGCACTTGTGTTGGTGCAGGAAACCACTTTTGCACTTGTATTAGTGTGGTAAAACCACTTTTCACACTTGTGTTAGTGTTGAAAAACCACTTTTCGCACTTGTGTTGGTGCAGGAAACCAGTTTTGCACTTGTATTAGTGTGGAAAAAACACTTTTCACACTTGTGTTAGTGTTGAAAAACCACTTTTCGCACTTGTGTTGGTGCAGGAAACCACTTTTGCACTTGTATTAGTGTTGAAAAACCACTTTTCTCATTTGTGTTCGTGTTGAAAAACCACTTTTCACATTTGTGTTAGTGTTGAAAAACCACTTTTCGCACTTGTGTTGGTGCAGGAAACCACTTTTGCACTTGTATTAGTGTGGAAAAACCACTTTTTGCACTTGTGATAGTGTTGAAAAACAACTTTTCCCACTTGTGTTAGTGTTGAAAAACCACTTTTCGCACATGTGTTAGTGTTGAAAAACCACTTTTAGCACTTGTGTTGGTGCAGGAAACCACTTTTGCACTTGTATTAGTGTGGAAAAAACACTTTTTGCACTTGTGATAGTGTTGAAAAACCACTTTTCGCACTTGTGTTAGTGTTGAAAAACCACTTTTCGCACTTGTGTTGGTGCAGGAAACCACTTTTGCACTTGTATTAGTGTGGAAAAACCACTTTTCACACTTGTGTTAGTGTTGAAAAACCACTTTTCGCACTTGTGTTGGTGCAGGAAACCAGTTTTGCACTTGTATTAGTGTGGAAAAAACACTTTTCACACTTGTGTTAGTGTTGAAAAACCACTTTTCGCACTTGTGTTGGTGCAGGAAACCACTTTTGCACTTGTATTAGTGTGGAAAAAACACTTTTTGCACTTGTGATAGTGTTGAAAAACCACTTTTCGCACTTGTGTTAGTGTTGAAAAACCACTTTTCGCACTTGTGTTGGTGCAGGAAACCACTTTTGCACTTGTATTAGTGTGGAAAAACCACTTTTCGCACTTGTGTTAGTGTTGAAAAACCACTTTTCGCACTTGTGTTAGTGTTGAAAAACCACTTTTTGCACTTGTGTTAGTGTTGAAAAACCACTTTTCGCACTTGTGTTAGTGTTGAAAAACCACTTTTCGCACTTGTGTTGGTGCAGGAAACCACTTTTGCACTTGTATTAGTGTGGAAAAAACAACTTTTCGCACTTGTGTTAGTGTTGAAAAACCACTTTTCGCACTTGTGTTGGTGCAGGAAACCACTTTTGCACTTGTATTAGTGTGGAAAAACCAATTTTTGCACTTGTGTTAGTGTTGAAAAACCACTTTTCGCACTTGTGTTGGTGCAGGAAACCACTTTTGCACTTGTATTAGTGTGGAAAAAACACTTTTTGCACTTGTGATAGTGTTGAAAAACCACTTTTCGCACTTGTGTTAGTGTTGAAAAACCACTTTTCACACTTGTGTTGGTGCAGGAAACCACTTTTGCACTTGTATTAGTGTGGAAAAATCACTTTTCGCACTTGTGTTAGTGTTGAAAACCACTTTTCGCACTTGTGTTAGTGTTGAAAAACCACTTTTCGCACTTGTGTTGGTGCAGGAAACCACTTTTGCACTTGTATTAGTGTGGAAAAAACACTTTTTGCACTTGTGGTAGTGTTGAAAAACCACTTTTCGCACTTGTGTTAGTGTTGAAAAATCACTTTTCGCACTTGTGTTAGTGTTGAAAAACCACTTTTCGCACTTGTGTTGGTGCAGGAAACCACTTTTGCACTTATATTAGTGTGGAAAAAACACTTTTTGCACTTGTGATAGTGTTGAAAAACCACTTTTCGCACTTGTGTTAGTGTTGAAAAACCACTTTTCGCACTTGTGTTGGTGCAGGAAACCAGTTTTGCACTTGTATTAGTGTGGAAAAAAACACTTTTTGCACTTGTGATAGTGTTGAAAAACCACTTTTCGCACTTGTGTTAGTGTTGAAAAACCACTTTTCGCACTTGTGTTAGTGTTGAAAATCCGCTTTTCGCACTTGTGTTGGTGCAGGAAACCAGTTTTGCACTTGTATTAGTGTGGAAAAAACACTTTTGCACTTGTGATAGTGTTGAAAAACCACTTTTCGCACTTGTGTTAGTGTTGAAAAACCACTTTTCGCACTTGTGTTGGTGCAGGAAACCACTTTTGCACTTGTATTAGTGTGGAAAAAACACTTTTTGCACTTGTGATAGTGTTGAAAAACCACTTTTCGCCCTTGTGTTAGTGTTGAAAAACCACTTTTCGCACTTGTGTTAGTGTTGAAAAACCACTTTTCGCACTTGTGTTGGTGCAGGAAACCACTTTTGCACTTGTAGTAGTGTGGAAAAAACACTTTTTGCACTTGTGATAGTGTTGAAAAACCACTTTTCGCACTTGTGTTAGTGTTGAAAAACCACTTTTCACACTTGTGTTGGTGCAGGAAACCACTTTTGCACTTGTATTAGTGTGGAAAAATCACTTTTCGCACTTGTGTTAGTGTTGAAAAACCACTTTTCACACTTGTGTTAGTGTTGAAAAACCACTTTTCGCACTTGTGTTGGTGCAGGAAACCACTTTTGCACTTGAATTAGTGTGGAAAAACCACTTTTTGCACTTGTGATAGTGTTGAAAAACCACTTTTCGCACTTGTGTTAGTGTTGAAAAACCACTTTTCGCACTTGTGTTAGTGTTGAAAAACCACTTTTCGCACTTGTGTTGGTGCAGGAAACCACTTTTGCACTTGTATTAGTGTGGAAAAAACACTTTTTGCACTTGTGATAGTGTTGAAAAACCACTTTTCACACTTGTGTTAGTGTTGAAAAACCACTTTTCACACTTGTGTTGGTGCAGGAAACCACTTTTGCACTTGTATTAGTGTGGAAAAATCACTTTTCGCACTTGTGTTAGTGTTGAAAAACCACTTTTCGCACTTGTATTAGTGTTGAAAAACCACTTTTCGCACTTGTGTTGGTGCAGGAAACCACTTTTGCACTTGTATTAGTGTGGAAAAAACACTTTTTGCACTTGTGATAGTGTTGAAAAACCACTTTTCGCACTTGTGTTAGTGTTGAAAAATCACTTTTCGCACTTGTGTTAGTGTTGAAAAACCACTTTTCACACTTGTGTTGGTGCAGGAAACCACTTTTGCACTTGTATTAGTGTGGAAAAAACACTTTTTGCACTTGTGATAGTGTTGAAAAACCACTTTTCGCACTTGTGTTAGTGTTGAAAAACCACTTTTCGCACATGTGTTAGTGTTGAAAAACCACTTTTCGCACTTGTGTTAGTGTTGAAAAACCACTTTTCGCACATGTGTTAGTGTTGAAAAACCACTTTTCGCACTTGTGTTGGTGCAGGAAACCTCTTTTGCACTTGTATTAGTGTGGAAAAACCACTTTTCGCACTTGTGTTAGTGTTGAAAAACCACTTTTCGCACTTGTGTTAGTGTTGAAAAACCACTTTTCGCACTTGTGTTGGTGCAGGAAACCACTTTTGCACTTGTATTAGTGTGGAAAAAACACTTTTTGCACTTGTGATAGTGTTGAAAAACCACTTTTTGCACTTGTGTTAGTGTTGAAAAACCACTTTTCGCACTTGTGTTGGTGCAGGAAACCACTTTTGCACTTGTATTAGTGTGGAAAAACCACTTTTCACACTTGTGTTAGTGTTGAAAAACCACTTTTCGCACTTGTGTTGGTGCAGGAAACCAGTTTTGCACTTGTATTAGTGTGGAAAAAACACTTTTCACACTTGTGTTAGTGTTGAAAAACCACTTTTCGCACTTGTGTTGGTGCAGGAAACCACTTTTTCACTTGTATTAGTGTGGAAAAAACACTTTTTGCACTTGTGATAGTGTTGAAAAACCACTTTTCGCACTTGTGTTAGTGTTGAAAAACCACTTTTCGCACTTGTGTTGGTGCAGGAAACCACTTTTGCACTTGTATTAGTGTGGAAAAACCACTTTTCGCACTTGTGTTAGTGTTGAAAAACCACTTCTCGCACTTGTGTTGGTGCAGGAAACCACTTTTGCACTTGTATTAGTGTGGAAAAACCACTTTTCGCACTTGTGTTAGTGTTGAAAAACCACTTTTCGCACTTGTGTTAGTGTTGAAAAACCACTTTTCGCACTTGTGTTGGTGCAGGAAACCACTTTTGCACTTGTATTAGTGTGGAAAAACCACTTTTCGCACTTGTGTTAGTGTTGAAAAACCACTTTTCGCACTTGTGTTAGTGTTGAAAAACCACTTTTCGCACTTGTGTTGGTGCAGGAAACCACTTTTGCATTTGTATTAGTGTGGAAAAAACACTTTTTGCACTTGTGATAGTGTTGAAAAACCACTTTTCGCACTTGTGTTAGTGTTGAAAAACCACTTTTCGCACTTGTGTTGGTGCAGGAAACCACTTTTGCACTTGTATTAGTGTGGAAAAAACACTTTTTGCACTTGTGTTGGTGCAGGAAACCACTTTTGCACTTGTATTAGTGTGGAAAAACCACTTGTCGCACTTGTGTTAGTGTTGAAAAACCACTTTTCGCACTTGTGTTAGTGTTGAAAAACCACTTTTCGCACTTGTGTTAGTGTTGAAAAACTACTTTTCGCACTTGTGTTGGTGCAGGATACCACTTTTGCACTTGTATTAGTGTGGAAAAACCACTTTTCACACTTGTGTTAGTGTTGAAAAACCACTTTTCGCACTTGTGTTGGTGCAGGAAACCAGTTTTGCACTTGTATTAGTGTGGAAAAAACACTTTTCACACTTGTGTTAGTGTTGAAAAACCACTTTTTGCACTTGTGTTGGTGCAGGAAACCACTTTTGCACTTGTATTAGTGTGGAAAAAACACTTTTTGCACTTGTGATAGTGTTGAAAAACCACTTTTCGCACTTGTGTTAGTGTTGAAAAACCACTTTTCGCACTTGTGTTGGTGCAGGAAACCACTTTTGCACTTGTATTAGTGTGGAAAAACCACTTTTCGCACTTGTGTTAGTGTTGAAAAACCACTTTTCGCACTTGTGTTAGTGTTGAAAAACCACTTTTTGCACTTGTGTTAGTGTTGAAAAACCACTTTTCGCACTTGTGTTGGGGCAGGAAACCACTTTTGCACTTGCATTAGTGTGGAAAAAACACTTTTTGCACTTGTGATAGTGTTGAAAAACCACTTTTCGCACTTGTATTAGTGTTGAAAAAGCACTTTTCGCACTTGTGTTGGTGCAGGAAACCACTTTTGCACTTGTATTAGTGTGGAAAAACCATTTTTTGCACTTGTGTTAGTGTTGAAAAACCACTTTTCGCACTTGTGTTGGTGCAGGAAACCACTTTTGCACTTGTATTAGTGTGGAAAAAACACTTTTTGCACTTGTGATAGTGTTGAAAAACCACTTTTCGCACTTGTGTTAGTGTTGAAAAACCACTTTTCACACTTGTGTTGGTGCAGGAAACCACTTTTGCACTTGTATTAGTGTGGAAAAATCACTTTTCGCACTTGTGTTAGTGTTGAAAAACCACTTTTCGCACTTGTGTTAGTGTTGAAAAACCACTTTTCGCACTTGTGTTGGTGCAGGAAACCACTTTTGCACTTGTATTAGTGTGGAAAAAACACTTTTTGCACTTGTGATAGTGTTGAAAAACCACTTTTCGCACTTGTGTTAGTGTTGAAAAATCACTTTTCGCACTTGTGTTAGTGTTGAAAAACCACTTTTCGCACTTGTGTTGGTGCAGGAAACCACTTTTGCACTTGTATTAGTGTGGAAAAAACACTTTTTGCACTTGTGATAGTGTTGAAAGACCACTTTTCGCACTTGTGTTAGTGTTGAAAAACCACTTTTCGCACATGTGTTAGTGTTGAAAAACCACTTTTCGCACTTGTGTTAGTGTTGAAAAACCACTTTTCGCACATGTGTTAGTGTTGAAAAACCACTTTTCGCACTTGTGTTGGTGCAGGAAACCACTTTTGCACTTGTATTAGTGTGGAAAAACCACTTTTCGCACTTGTGTTAGTGTTGAAAAACCACTTTTCACACTTGTGTTGGTGCAGGAAACCACTTTTGCACTTGTATTTAGTGTGGAAAAAACACTTTTTGCACTTGTGATAGTGTTGAAAAACCACTTTTCGCACTTGTGATAGTGTTGAAAAACCACTTTTTGCACTTGTGTTGGTGCAGGAAACCACTTTTGCACTTGTATTAGTGTGGAAAAAACACTTTTTACACTTGTGATATTGTTGAAAAACCACTTTTCGCACTTGTGTTAGTGTTGAAAAACCACTTTTCGCACTTGTGTTGGTGCAGGAAACCACTTTTGCACTTGTATTAGTGTGGAAAAACCACTTTTCGCACTTGTGTTAGTGTTGAAAAACCACTTTTCGCAATTGTGTTAGTGTTGAAAAACCACTTTTCGCACTTGTGTTGGTGCAGGAAACCACTTTTGCACTTGTATTAGTGTGGAAAAACCACTTTTTGCACTTGTGTTATTGTTGAAAAACCACTTTTCGCACTTGTGTTGGTGCAGGAAACCACTTTTGCACTTGTATTAGTGTGGAAAAAACACTTTTTGCACTTGTGATAGTGTTGAAAAACCACTTTTCGCACTTGTATTAGTGTTGATAAAGCACTTTTCGCACTTGTGTTGGTGCAGGAAACCACTTTTGCACTTGTATTAGTGTGGAAAAACCACTTTTTGCACTTGTGTTAGTGTTGAAAAACCACTTTTCGCACTTGTGTTGGTGCAGGAAACCACTTTTGCACTTGTATTAGTGTGGAAAAAACACTTTTTGCACTTGTGATAGTGTTGAAAAACCACTTTTCGCACTTGTGTTAGTGTTGAAAAACCACTTTTCGCACTTGTGTTAGTGTTGAAAAACCACTTTTCGCACTTGTGTTGGTGCAGGAAACCACTTTTGCACTTGTATTAGTGTGGAAAAACAACTTTTCGCACTTGTGATAGTGTTGAAAAACCACTTTTCGCACCTGTGTTAGTGTTGAAAAACCACTTTTCGCACTTGTGTTGGTGCAGGAAACCACTTTTGCACTTGTATTAGTGTGGAAAAACCACTTTTCGCACGTGTTAGTGTTGAAAAACCACTTTTCGCACTTGTGTTAGTGTTGAAAAACCACTTTTTGCACTTGTGTTAGTGTTGAAAAACCACTTTTCGCACTTGTGTTGGGGCCGGAAACCACTTTTGCACTTGTATTAGTGTGGAAAAAAACACTTTTTGCACTTGTGATAGTGTTGAAAAACCACTTTTCGCACTTGTATTAGTGTTGAAAAAGCACTTTTCGCACTTGTGTTGGTGCAGGAAACCACTTTTGCACTTGTATTAGTGTGGAAAAAACCACTTTTTGCACTTGTGTTAGTGTTGAAAAACCACTTTTCGTACTTGTGTTGGTGCAGGAAACCACTTTTGCACTTGTATTAGTGTGGAAAAAACACTTTTTGCACTTGTGATAGTGTTGAAAAACCACTTTTCGCACTTGTGTTAGTGTTGAAAAACCACTTTTCACACTTGTGTTGGTGCAGGAAACCACTTTTGCACTTGTATTAGTGTGGAAAAATCACTTTTCGCACTTGTGTTAGTGTTGAAAAACCACTTTTCGCACTTGTGTTAGTGTTGAAAAACCACTTTTCGCACTTGTGTTGGTGCAGGAAACCACTTTTGCACTTGTATTAGTGTGGAAAAAACACTTTTTGCACTTGTGGTAGTGTTGAAAAACCACTTTTCGCACTTGTGTTAGTGTTGAAAAATCACTTTTCGCACTTGTGTTAGTGTTGAAAAACCACTTTTCGCACTTGTGTTGGTGCAGGAAACCACTTTTGCACTTGTATTAGTGTGGAAACAACACTTTTTGCACTTGTGATAGTGTTGAAAAACCACTTTTCGCACTTGTGTTAGTGTTGAAAAACCACTTTTCGCACATGTGTTAGTGTTGAAAAACCACTTTTCGCACATGTGTTAGTGTTGAAAAACCACTTTTCGCACATGTGTTAGTGTTGAAAAACCACTTTTCGCACTTGTGTTGGTGCAGGAAACCACTTTTGCACTTGTATTAGTGTGGAAAAACCACTTTTCGCACTTGTGGTAGTGTTGAAAAACCACTTTTCGCACTTGTGTTAGTGTTGAAAAACCACTTTTCGCACTTGTGTTGGTGCAGGAAACCACTTTTGCACTTGTATTTAGTGTGGAAAAAACACTTTTTGCACCTGTGATAGTGTTGAAAAACCACTTTTCGCACTTGTGATAGTGTTGAAAAACCACTTTTTGCACTTGTGTTGGTGCAGGAAACCACTTTTGCACTTGTATTAGTGTGGAAAAAACACTTTTTGCACTTGTGATAGTGTTGAAAAACCACTTTTCGCACTTGCGTTAGTGTTGAAAAACTAATTTTCGCACTTGTGTTGGTGCAGGAAACCACTTTTTCACTTGTATTAGTGTGGAAAAACCACTTTTCACACTTGTGTTAGTGTTGAAAAACCACTTTTCGCACTTGTGTTGGTGCAGGAAACCAGTTTTGCACTTGTATTAGTGTGGAAAAAACACTTTTCACACTTGTGTTAGTGTTGAAAAACCACTTTTCGCACTTGTGTTGGTGCAGGAAACCACTTTTGCACTTGTATTAGTGTGGAAAAAACACTTTTTGCACTTGTGATAGTGTTGAAAAACCACTTTTCGCACTTGTGTTAGTGTTGAAAAACCACTTTTCGCACTTGTGTTGGTGCAGGAAACCACTTTTGCACTTGTATTAGTGTGGAAAAACCACTTTTCGCACTTGTGTTAGTGTTGAAAAACCACTTTTCGCACTTGTGTTGGTGCAGGAAACCACTTTTGCACTTGTATTAGTGTGGAAAAAACACTTTTTGCACTTGTGATAGTGTTGAAAAACCACTTTTCGCCCTTGTGTTAGTGTTGAAAAACCACTGTTCGCACTTGTGTTAGTGTTGAAAAACCACTTTTCGCACTTGTGTTGGTGCAGGAAACCACTTTTGCACTTGTAGTAGTGTGGAAAAAACACTTTTTGCACTTGTGATAGTGTTGAAAAACCACTTTTCGCACTTGTGTTAGTGTTGAAAAACCACTTTTCACACTTGTGTTGGTGCAGGAAACCACTTTTGCACTTGTATTAGTGTGGAAAAATCACTTTTCGCACTTGTGTTAGTGTTGAAAAACCACTTTTCGCACTTGTGTTAGTGTTGAAAAACCACTTTTCGCACTTGTGTTGGTGCAGGAAACCACTTTTGCACTAGTATTAGTGTGGAAAAACCACTTTTTGCACTTGTGATAGTGTTGAAAAACCACTTTTCGCACTTGTGTTAGTGTTGAAAAACCACTTTTCGCACTTGTGTTAGTGTTGAAAAACCACTTTTCGCACTTGTGTTGGTGCAGGAAACCACTTTTGCACTTGTATTAGTGTGGAAAAAACACTTTTTGCACTTGTGATAGTGTTGAAAAACCACTTTTCGCACTTGTGTTAGTGTTGAAAAACCACTTTTCACACTTGTGTTGGTGCAGGAAACCACTTTTGCACTTGTATTAGTGTGGAAAAATCACTTTTCGCACTTGTGTTAGTGTTGAAAAACCACTTTTCGCACTTGTATTAGTGTTGAAAAACCACTTTTCGCACTTGTGTTGGTGCAGGAAACCACTTTTGCACTTGTATTAGTGTGGAAAAAACACTTTTTGCACTTGTGATAGTGTTGAAAAACCACTTTTCGCACTTGTGTTAGTGTTGAAAAATCACTTTTCGCACTTGTGTTAGTGTTGAAAAACCACTTTTCACACTTGTGTTGGTGCAGGAAACCACTTTTGCACTTGTATTAGTGTGGAAAAAACACTTTTTGCACTTGTGATAGTGTTGAAAAACCACTTTTCGCACTTGTGTTAGTGTTGAAAAACCACTTTTCGCACATGTGTTAGTGTTGAAAAACCACTTTTCGCACTTGTGTTAGTGTTGAAAAACCACTTTTCGCACATGTGTTAGTGTTGAAAAACCACTTTTCGCACTTGTGTTGGTGCAGGAAACCTCTTTTGCACTTGTATTAGTGTGGAAAAACCACTTTTCGCACTTGTGTTAGTGTTGAAAAACCACTTTTCGCACTTGTGTTAGTGTTGAAAAACCACTTTTCGCACTTGTGTTGGTGCAGGAAACCACTTTTGCACTTGTATTAGTGTGGAAAAAACACTTTTTGCACTTGTGATAGTGTTGAAAAACCACTTTTTGCACTTGTGTTAGTGTTGAAAAACCACTTTTCGCACTTGTGTTGGTGCAGGAAACCACTTTTGCACTTGTATTAGTGTGGAAAAACCACTTTTCACACTTGTGTTAGTGTTGAAAAACCACTTTTCGCACTTGTGTTGGTGCAGGAAACCAGTTTTGCACTTGTATTAGTGTGGAAAAAACACTTTTCACACTTGTGTTAGTGTTGAAAAACCACTTTTCGCACTTGTGTTGGTGCAGGAAACCACTTTTTCACTTGTATTAGTGTGGAAAAAACACTTTTTGCACTTGTGATAGTGTTGAAAAACCACTTTTCACACTTGTGTTAGTGTTGAAAAACCACTTTTCGCACTTGTGTTGGTGCAGGAAACCACTTTTTCACTTGTATTAGTGTGGAAAAAACACTTTTTGCACTTGTGTTAGTGTTGAAAAACCACTTTTCGCACTTGTGTTGGTGCAGGAAACCACTTTTGCACTTGTATTAGTGTGGAAAAACCACTTTTCGCACTTGTGTTAGTGTTGAAAAACCACTTTTCGCACTTGTGTTAGTGTTGAAAAACCACTTTTCGCACTTGTGTTGGTGCAGGAAACCACTTTTGCACTTGTATTAGTGTGGAAAAAACACTTTTTGCACTTGTGATAGTGTTGAAAAACCACTTTTCGCACTTGTGTTAGTGTTGAAAAACCACTTTTCGCACTTGTGTTGGTGCAGGAAACCACTTTTGCACTTGTATTAGTGTGGCAAAACCACTTTTCGCACTTGTGTTAGTGTTGAAAAACCACTTTTCGCACTTGTGTTAGTGTTGAAAAACCACTTTTCGCACTTGTGTTAGTGTTGAAAAACTACTTTTCGCACTTGTGTTGGTGCAGGAAACCACTTTTGCACTTGTATTAGTGTGGAAAAACCACTTTTCACACTTGTGTTAGTGTTGAAAAACCACTTTTCGCACTTGTGTTGGTGCAGGAAACCAGTTTTGCACTTGTATTAGTGTGGAAAAAACACTTTTCACACTTGTGTTAGTGTTGAAAAACCACTTTTCGCACTTGTGTTGGTGCAGGAAACCACTTTTGCACTTGTATTAGTGTGGAAAAAACACTTTTTGCACTTGTGATAGTGTTGAAAAACCACTTTTCGCACTTGTGTTAGTGTTGAAAAACCACTTTTCGCACTTGTGTTGGTGCAGGAAACCACTTTTGCACTTGTATTAGTGTGGAAAAACCACTTTTCGCACTTGTGTTAGTGTTGAAAAACCACTTTTCGCACTTGTGTTAGTGTTGAAAAACCACTTTTCGCACTTGTGTTGGGGCAGGAAACCACTTTTGCACTTGCATTAGTGTGGAAAAAACACTTTTTGCACTTGTGATAGTGTTGAAAAACCACTTTTCGCACTTGTACTAGTGTTGAAAAACCACTTTTCGCACTTGTGTTGGTGCAGGAAACCACTTTTGCACTTGTATTAGTGTGGAAAAACCACTTTTCGCACTTGTGTTGGTGCAGGAAACCACTTTTGCACTTGTATTAGTGTGGAAAAAACACTTTTTGCACTTGTGATAGTGTTGAAAAACCACTTTTCGCACTTGTGTTAGTGTTGAAAAATCACTTTTCGCACTTGTGTTAGTGTTGAAAAACCACTTTTCGCACTTGTGTTGGTGCAGGAAACCACTTTTGCACTTGTATTAGTGTGGAAAAAACACTTTTTGCACTTGTGATAGTGTTGAAAGACCACTTTTCGCACTTGTGTTAGTGTTGAAAAACCACTTTTCGCACATGTGTTAGTGTTGAAAAACCACTTTTCGCACTTGTGTTAGTGTTGAAAAACCACTTTTCGCACATGTGTTAGTGTTGAAAAACCACTTTTCGCACTTGTGTTGGTGCAGGAAACCACTTTTGCACTTGTATTAGTGTGGAAAAACCACTTTTCGCACTTGTGTTAGTGTTGAAAAACCACTTTTCGCACTTGTATTGGTGCAGGAAACCACCTTTGCACTTGTATTTAGTGTGGAAAAAACACTTTTTGCACTTGTGATAGTGTTGAAAAACCACTTTTCGCACTTGTGATAGTGTTGAAAAACCACTTTTGCACTTGTGTTGGTGCAGGAAACCACTTTTGCACTTGTATTAGTGTGGAAAAAACACTTTTTGCACTTGTGATATTGTTGAAAAACCACTTTTCGCACTTGTGTTAGTGTTGAAAAACCACTTTTCGCACTTGTGTTGGTGCAGGAAACCACTTTTGCACTTGTATTAGTGTGGAAAAACCACTTTTCGCACTTGTGTTAGTGTTGAAAAACCACTTTTCGCAATTGTGTTAGTGTTGAAAAACCACTTTTTGCACTTGTGTTAGTGTTGAAAAACCACTTTTCGCACTTGTGTTGGTGCAGGAAACCACTTTTGCACTTGTATTAGTGTGGAAAAAAACACTTTTTGCACTTGTGATAGTGTTGAAAAACCACTTTTCGCACTTGTATTAGTGTTGAAAAAGCACTTTTCGCACTTGTGTTGGTGCAGGAAACCACTTTTGCACTTGTATTAGTGTGGAAAA
Source organism: Myxine glutinosa (assembly GCF_964187855.1). Taxonomy (NCBI): domain Eukaryota; kingdom Metazoa; phylum Chordata; class Myxini; order Myxiniformes; family Myxinidae; genus Myxine; species Myxine glutinosa. Next base: position 211,888 of record NW_027616588.1, read on the forward strand.
ACCACTTTTTGCACTTGTGTTAGTGTTGAAAAACCACTTTTCGCACTTGTGTTGGTGCAGGAAACCACTTTTGCACTTGTATTAGTGTGGAAAAACCACTTTTCGCACTTGTGTTAGTGTTGAAAAACCACTTTTCGCACTTGTGTTAGTGTTGAAAATCCGCTTTTCGCACTTGTGTTGGTGCAGGAAACCACTTTTGCACTTGTATTAGTGTGGAAAAACCACTTTTCGCACTTGTGTTAGTGTTGAAAAACCACTTTTCGCACTTGTGTTAGTGTTGAAAAACCACTTTTCGCACTTGTGTTGGTGCAGGAAACCACTTTTGCACTTGTAGTAGTGTGGAAAAAACACTTTTTGCACTTGTGATAGTGTTGAAAAACCACTTTTCGCACTTGTGTTAGTGTTGAAAAACCACTTTTCGCACTTGTGTTGGTGCAGGAAACCACTTTTGCACTTGTATTAGTGTGGAAAAAACACTTTTTGCACTTGTGTTGGTGCAGGAAACCACTTTTGCACTTGTATTAGTGTGGAAAAACCACTTTTCGCACTTGTGTTAGTGTTGAAAAATCACTTTTCGCACTTGTGTTAGTGTTGAAAAACCACTTTTCACACTTGTGTTGGTGCAGGAAACCACTTTTGCACTTGTATTAGTGTGGAAAAAACACTTTTTGCACTTGTGATAGTGTTGAAAAACCACTTTTCGCACTTGTGTTAGTGTTGAAAAACCACTTTTCGCACATGTGTTAGTGTTGAAAAACCACTTTTCGCACTTGTGTTAGTGTTGAAAAACCACTTTTCGCACATGTGTTAGTGTTGAAAAACCACTTTTCGCACTTGTGTTGGTGCAGGAAACCTCTTTTGCACTTGTATTAGTGTGGAAAAACCACTTTTCGCACTTGTGTTAGTGTTGAAAAACCACTTTTCGCACTTGTGTTAGTGTTGAAAAACCACTTTTCGCACTTGTGTTGGTGCAGGAAACCACTTTTGCACTTGTATTAGTGTGGAAAAAACACTTTTTGCACTTGTGATAGTGTTGAAAAACCACTTTTTGCACTTGTGTTAGTGTTGAAAAACCACTTTTCGCACTTGTGTTGGTGCAGGAAACCACTTTTGCACTTGTATTAGTGTGGAAAAACCACTTTTCACACTTGTGTTAGTGTTGAAAAACCACTTTTCGCACTTGTGTTGGTGCAGGAAACCAGTTTTGCACTTGTATTAGTGTGGAAAAAACACTTTTCACACTTGTGTTAGTGTTGAAAAACCACTTTTCGCACTTGTGTTGGTGCAGGAAACCACTTTTTCACTTGTATTAGTGTGGAAAAAACACTTTTTGCACTTGTGATAGTGTTGAAAAACCACTTTTCACACTTGTGTTAGTGTTGAAAAACCACTTTTCGCACTTGTGTTGGTGCAGGAAACCACTTTTTCACTTGTATTAGTGTGGAAAAAACACTTTTTGCACTTGTGTTAGTGTTGAAAAACCACTTTTCGCACTTGTGTTGGTGCAGGAAACCACTTTTGCACTTGTATTAGTGTGGAAAAACCACTTTTCGCACTTGTGTTAGTGTTGAAAAACCACTTTTCGCACTTGTGTTAGTGTTGAAAAACCACTTTTCGCACTTGTGTTGGTGCAGGAAACCACTTTTGCACTTGTATTAGTGTGGAAAAAACACTTTTTGCACTTGTGATAGTGTTGAAAAACCACTTTTCGCACTTGTGTTAGTGTTGAAAAACCACTTTTCGCACTTGTGTTGGTGCAGGAAACCACTTTTGCACTTGTATTAGTGTGGCAAAACCACTTTTCGCACTTGTGTTAGTGTTGAAAAACCACTTTTCGCACTTGTGTTAGTGTTGAAAAACCACTTTTCGCACTTGTGTTAGTGTTGAAAAACTACTTTTCGCACTTGTGTTGGTGCAGGAAACCACTTTTGCACTTGTATTAGTGTGGAAAAACCACTTTTCACACTTGTGTTAGTGTTGAAAAACCACTTTTCGCACTTGTGTTGGTGCAGGAAACCAGTTTTGCACTTGTATTAGTGTGGAAAAAACACTTTTCACACTTGTGTTAGTGTTGAAAAACCACTTTTCGCACTTGTGTTGGTGCAGGAAACCACTTTTGCACTTGTATTAGTGTGGAAAAAACACTTTTTGCACTTGTGATAGTGTTGAAAAACCACTTTTCGCACTTGTGTTAGTGTTGAAAAACCACTTTTCGCACTTGTGTTGGTGCAGGAAACCACTTTTGCACTTGTATTAGTGTGGAAAAACCACTTTTCGCACTTGTGTTAGTGTTGAAAAACCACTTTTCGCACTTGTGTTAGTGTTGAAAAACCACTTTTCGCACTTGTGTTGGGGCAGGAAACCACTTTTGCACTTGCATTAGTGTGGAAAAAACACTTTTTGCACTTGTGATAGTGTTGAAAAACCACTTTTCGCACTTGTACTAGTGTTGAAAAACCACTTTTCGCACTTGTGTTGGTGCAGGAAACCACTTTTGCACTTGTATTAGTGTGGAAAAACCACTTTTCGCACTTGTGTTGGTGCAGGAAACCACTTTTGCACTTGTATTAGTGTGGAAAAAACACTTTTTGCACTTGTGATAGTGTTGAAAAACCACTTTTCGCACTTGTGTTAGTGTTGAAAAATCACTTTTCGCACTTGTGTTAGTGTTGAAAAACCACTTTTCGCACTTGTGTTGGTGCAGGAAACCACTTTTGCACTTGTATTAGTGTGGAAAAAACACTTTTTGCACTTGTGATAGTGTTGAAAGACCACTTTTCGCACTTGTGTTAGTGTTGAAAAACCACTTTTCGCACATGTGTTAGTGTTGAAAAACCACTTTTCGCACTTGTGTTAGTGTTGAAAAACCACTTTTCGCACATGTGTTAGTGTTGAAAAACCACTTTTCGCACTTGTGTTGGTGCAGGAAACCACTTTTGCACTTGTATTAGTGTGGAAAAACCACTTTTCGCACTTGTGTTAGTGTTGAAAAACCACTTTTCGCACTTGTATTGGTGCAGGAAACCACCTTTGCACTTGTATTTAGTGTGGAAAAAACACTTTTTGCACTTGTGATAGTGTTGAAAAACCACTTTTCGCACTTGTGATAGTGTTGAAAAACCACTTTTTGCACTTGTGTTGGTGCAGGAAACCACTTTTGCACTTGTATTAGTGTGGAAAAAACACTTTTTGCACTTGTGATATTGTTGAAAAACCACTTTTCGCACTTGTGTTAGTGTTGAAAAACCACTTTTCGCACTTGTGTTGGTGCAGGAAACCACTTTTGCACTTGTATTAGTGTGGAAAAACCACTTTTCGCACTTGTGTTAGTGTTGAAAAACCACTTTTCGCAATTGTGTTAGTGTTGAAAAACCACTTTTTGCACTTGTGTTAGTGTTGAAAAACCACTTTTCGCACTTGTGTTGGTGCAGGAAACCACTTTTGCACTTGTATTAGTGTGGAAAAAACACTTTTTGCACTTGTGATAGTGTTGAAAAACCACTTTTCGCACTTGTATTAGTGTTGAAAAAGCACTTTTCGCACTTGTGTTGGTGCAGGAAACCACTTTTGCACTTGTATTAGTGTGGAAAAACCACTTTTTGCACTTGTGTTAGTGTTGAAAAACCACTTTTCGCACTTGTGTTGGTGCAGGAAACCACTTTTGCACTTGTATTAGTGTGGAAAAACCACTTTTCGCACTTGTGTTAGTGTTGAAAAACCACTTTTCGCACTTGTGTTAGTGTTGAAAATCCGCTTTTCGCACTTGTGTTGGTGCAGGAAACCACTTTTGCACTTGTATTAGTGTGGAAAAACCACTTTTCGCACTTGTGTTAGTGTTGAAAAACCACTTTTCGCACTTGTGTTAGTGTTGAAAAACCACTTTTCGCACTTGTGTTGGTGCAGGAAACCACTTTTGCACTTGTAGTAGTGTGGAAAAAACACTTTTTGCACTTGTGATAGTGTTGAAAAACCACTTTTCGCACTTGTGTTAGTGTTGAAAAACCACTTTTCGCACTTGTGTTGGTGCAGGAAACCACTTTTGCACTTGTATTAGTGTGGAAAAAACACTTTTTGCACTTGTGTTGGTGCAGGAAACCACTTTTGCACTTGTATTAGTGTGGAAAAACCACTTTTCGCACTTGTGTTAGTGTTGAAAAACCACTTTTCGCACTTGTGTTAGTGTTGAAAAACCACTTTTCGCACTTGTGTTAGTGTTGAAAAACTACTTTTCGCACTTGTGTTGGTGCAGGAAACCACTTTTGCACTTGTATTAGTGTGGAAAAACTACTTTTCACACTTGTGTTAGTGTTGAAAAACCACTTTTCGCACATGTGTTGGTGCAGGAAACCAGTTTTGCACTTGTATTAGTGTGGAAAAAACACTTTTCACACTTGTGTTAGTGTTGAAAAACCACTTTTCGCACTTGTGTTGGTGCAGGAAACCACTTTTGCACTTGTATTAGTGTGGAAAAAACACTTTTTGCACTTGTGATAGTGTTGAAAAACCACTTTTCGCACTTGTGTTAGTGTTGAAAAACCACTTTTCACACTTGTGTTGGTGCAGGAAACCACTTTTGCACTTGTATTAGTGTGGAAAAACCACTTTTCGCACTTGTGTTAGTGTTGAAAAACCACTTTTCGCACTTGTGTTAGCGTTGAAAAACCACTTTTTGCACTTGTGTTAGTGTTGAAAAACCACTTTTCGCACTTGTGTTGGGGCAGGAAACCACTTTTGCACTTGCATTAGTGTGGAAAAAACACTTTTTGCACTTGTGATAGTGTTGAAAAACCACTTTTCGCACTTGTATTAGTGTTGAAAAAGCACTTTTCGCACTTGTGTTGGTGCAGGAAACCACTTTTGCACTTGTATTAGTGTGGAAAAACCACTTTTTGCACTTGTGTTAGTGTTGAAAAACCACTTTTCGCACTTGTGTTGGTGCAGGAAACCACTTTTGCACTTGTATTAGTGTGGAAAAAACACTTTTTGCACTTGTGATACTGTTGAAAAACCACTTTTCGCACTTGTGTTAGTGTTGAAAAACCACTTTTCACACTTGTGTTGGTGCAGGAAACCACTTTTGCACTTGTATTAGTGTGGAAAAATCACTTTTCGCACTTGTGTTAGTGTTGAAAAACCACTTTTCGCACTTGTGTTAGTGTTGAAAAACCACTTTTCGCACTTGTGTTGGTGCAGGAAACCACTTTTGCACTTGTATTAGTGTGGAAAAAACACTTTTTGCACTTGTGATAGTGTTGAAAAACCACTTTTCGCACTTGTGTTAGTGTTGAAAAATCACTTTTCGCACTTGTGTTAGTGTTGAAAAACCACTTTTCGCACTTGTGTTGGTGCAGGAAACCACTTTTGCACTTGTATTAGTGTGGAAAAAACACTTTTTGCACTTGTGGTAGTGTTGAAAGACCACTTTTCGCACTTGTGTTAGTGTTGAAAAACCACTTTTCGCACATGTGTTAGTGTTGAAAAACCACTTTTCGCACTTGTGTTAGTGTTGAAAAACCACTTTTCGCACATGTGTTAGTGTTGAAAAACCACTTTTCGCACTTGTGTTGGTGCAGGAAACCACTTTTGCACTTGTATTAGTGTGGAAAAACCAGTTTTCGCACTTGTGTTAGTGTTGAAAAACCACTTTTCGCACTTTTGTTGGTGCAGGAAACCACTTTTGCACTTGTATTTAGTGTGGAAAAAACACTTTTTGCACTTGTGATAGTGTTGAAAAACCACTTTTCGCACTTGTGATAGTGTTAAAAAACCACTTTTTGCACTTGTGTTGGTGCAGGAAACCACTTTTGCACTTGTATTAGTGTGGAAAAAACACTTTTTGCACTTGTGATATTGTTGAAAAACCACTTTTCGCACTTGTGTTAGTGTTGAAAAACCACTTTTCGCACTTGTGTTGGTGCAGGAAACCACTTTTGCACTTGTATTAGTGTGGAAAAACCACTTTTCGCACTTGTGTTAGTGTTGAAAAACCACTTTTCGCAATTGAGTTAGTGTTGAAAAACCACTTTTTGCACTTGTGTTAGTGTTGAAAAACCACTTTTCGCACTTGTGTTGGTGCAGGAAACCACTTTTGCACTTGTATTAGTGTGGAAAAAACACTTTTTGCACTTGTGATAGTGTTGAAAAACCACTTTTCGCACTTGTATTAGTGTTGAAAAAGCACTTTTCGCACTTGTGTTGGTGCAGGAAACCACTTTTGCACTTGTATTAGTGTGGAAAAACCACTTTTTGCACTTGTGTTAGTGTTGAAAAACCACTTTTCGCACTTGTGTTGGTGCAGGAAACCACTTTTGCACCTGTATTAGTGTGGAAAAAACACTTTTTGCACTTGTGATAGTGTTGAAAAACAACTTTTCGCACTAGTGTTAGTGTTGAAAAACCACTTTTCGCACTTGTGTTAGTGTTGAAAAACCACTTTTCGCACTTGTGTTGGTGCAGGAAACCACTTTTGCACTTGTATTAGTGTGGAAAAACAACTTTTCGCACTTGTGATAGTGTTGAAAAACCACTTTTCGCACTTGTGTTAGTGTTGAAAAACCACTTTTCGCACTTGTGTTGGTGCAGGAAACCACTTTTGCACTTGTATTAGTGTGGAAAAACAACTTTTCGCACTTGTGTTAGTGTTGAAAAACCACTTTTCGCACTTGTGTTGGTGCAGGAAACCACTTTTGCACTTGTATTAGTGTGGAAAAAACACTTTTTGCACTTGTGATATTGTTGAAAAACCACTTTTCGCACTTGTGTTAGTGTTGAAAAACCACTTTTCGCACTTGTGTTGGTGCAGGAAACCACTTTTGCACTTGTATTAGTGTGGAAAAACCACTTTTCGCTCTTGTGTTAGTGTTGAAAAACCACTTTTCGCAATTGTGTTAGTGTTGAAAAACCACTTTTTGCACTTGTGTTAGTGTTGAAAAACCACTTTTCGCACTTGTGTTGGTGCAGGAAACCACTTTTGCACTTGTATTAGTGTGGAAAAAACACTTTTTGCACTTGTGATAGTGTTGAAAAACCACTTTTCGCACTTGTATTAGTGTTGAAAAAGCACTTTTCGCACTTGTGTTGGTGCAGGAAACCACTTTTGCACTTGTATTAGTGTGGAAAAACCACTTTTTGCACTTGTGTTAGTGTTGAAAAACCACTTTTCGCACTTGTGTTGGTGCAGGAAACCACTTTTGCACTTGTATTAGTGTGGAAAAAACACTTTTTGCACTTGTGATAGTGTTGAAAAACCACTTTTCGCACTAGTGTTAGTGTTGAAAAACCACTTTTCGCACTTGTGTTAGTGTTGAAAAACCACTTTTCGCACTTGTGTTGGTGCAGGAAACCACTTTTGCACTTGTATTAGTGTGGAAAAACAACTTTTCGCACTTGTGATAGTGTTGAAAAACCACTTTTCGCACTTGTGTTAGTGTTGAAAAACCACTTTTCGCACTTGTGTTGGTGCAGGAAACCACTTTTGCACTTGTATTAGTGTGGAAAAACAACTTTTCGCACTTGTGTTAGTGTTGAAAAACCACTTTTCGTACTTGTGTTGGTGCAGGAAACCACTTTTGCACTTATATTAGTGTGGAAAAAACACTTTTTGCACTTGTGATAGTGTTGAAAAACCACTTTTCGCACTTGTGTTAGTGTTGAAAAACCACTTTTCGCACTTGTGTTGGTGCAGGAAACCACTTTTGCACTTGTATTAGTGTGGAAAAAAACACTTTTTGCACTTGTGATAGTGTTGAAAAACCACTTTTCGCACTTGTGTTAGTGTTGAAAAACCACTTTTCGCACTTGTGTTAGTGTTGAAAATCCGCTTTTCGCACTTGTGTTGGTGCAGGAAACCACTTTTGCACTTGTAATAGTGTGGAAAAACCACTTTTCGCACTTGCGTTAGTGTTGAAAAACCACTTTTCGCACTTGTGTTGGTGCAGGAAACCACTTTTGCACTTGTATTAGTGTGGAAAAACCACTTTTCACACTTGTGTTAGTGTTGAAAAACCACTTTTCGCACTTGTGTTGGTGCAGGAAACCAGTTTTGCACTTGTATTAGTGTGGAAAAAACACTTTTTGCACTTGTGATAGTGTTGAAAAACCGCTTTTCGCACTTGTGTTAGTGTTGAAAAACCACTTTTCGCACTTGTGTTGGTGCAGGAAACCACTTTTGCACTTGTATTAGTGTGGAAAAAACACTTTTTGCACTTGTGTTGGTGCAGGAAACCACTTTTGCACTTGTATTCGTGTGGAAAAACCACTTTTCGCACTTGTGTTAGTGTTGAAAAACCACTTTTTGCACTTGTGTTAGTGTTGAAAAACCACTTTTCGCACTTGTGTTAGTGTTGAAAAACTACTTTTCGCACTTGTGTTGGTGCAGGAAACCACTTTTGCACTTGTATTAGTGTGGAAAAAACACTTTTTGCACTTGTGATAGTGTTGAAAAACCACTTTTTGCACTTGTGTTAGTGTTGAAAAACCACTTTTCGCACTTGTGTTGGTGCAGGAAACCACTTTTGCACTTGTATTAGTGTGGTAAAACCACTTTTCACACTTGTGTTAGTGTTGAAAAACCACTTTTCGCACTTGTGTTGGTGCAGGAAACCAGTTTTGCACTTGTATTAGTGTGGAAAAAACACTTTTCACACTTGTGTTAGTGTTGAAAAACCACTTTTCGCACTTGTGTTGGTGCAGGAAACCACTTTTGCACTTGTATTAGTGTTGAAAAACCACTTTTCTCATTTGTGTTCGTGTTGAAAAACCACTTTTCACATTTGTGTTAGTGTTGAAAAACCACTTTTCGCACTTGTGTTGGTGCAGGAAACCACTTTTGCACTTGTATTAGTGTGGAAAAACCACTTTTTGCACTTGTGATAGTGTTGAAAAACAACTTTTCCCACTTGTGTTAGTGTTGAAAAACCACTTTTCGCACATGTGTTAGTGTTGAAAAACCACTTTTAGCACTTGTGTTGGTGCAGGAAACCACTTTTGCACTTGTATTAGTGTGGAAAAAACACTTTTTGCACTTGTGATAGTGTTGAAAAACCACTTTTCGCACTTGTGTTAGTGTTGAAAAACCACTTTTCGCACTTGTGTTGGTGCAGGAAACCACTTTTGCACTTGTATTAGTGTGGAAAAACCACTTTTCACACTTGTGTTAGTGTTGAAAAACCACTTTTCGCACTTGTGTTGGTGCAGGAAACCAGTTTTGCACTTGTATTAGTGTGGAAAAAACACTTTTCACACTTGTGTTAGTGTTGAAAAACCACTTTTCGCACTTGTGTTGGTGCAGGAAACCACTTTTGCACTTGTATTAGTGTGGAAAAAACACTTTTTGCACTTGTGATAGTGTTGAAAAACCACTTTTCGCACTTGTGTTAGTGTTGAAAAACCACTTTTCGCACTTGTGTTGGTGCAGGAAACCACTTTTGCACTTGTATTAGTGTGGAAAAACCACTTTTCGCACTTGTGTTAGTGTTGAAAAACAACTTTTCGCACTTGTGTTAGTGTTGAAAAACCACTTTTTGCACTTGTGTTAGTGTTGAAAAACCACTTTTCGCACTTGTGTTGGGGCCGGAAACCACTTTTGCACTTGTATTAGTGTGGAAAAAACACTTTTTGCACTTGTGATAGTGTTGAAAAACCACTTTTCGCACTTGTATTAGTGTTGAAAAAGCACTTTTCGCACTTGTGTTGGTGCAGGAAACCACTTTTGCACTTGTATTAGTGTGGAAAAACCACTTTTTGCACTTGTGTTAGTGTTGAAAAACCACTTTTCGCACTTGTGTTGGTGCAGGAAACCACTTTTGCACTTGTATTAGTGTGGAAAAAACACTTTTTGCACTTGTGATAGTGTTGAAAAACCACTTTTCGCACTTGTGTTAGTGTTGAAAAACCACTTTTCACACTTGTGTTGGTGCAGGAAACCACTTTTGCACTTGTATTAGTGTGGAAAAATCACTTTTCGCACTTGTGTTAGTGTTGAAAAACCACTTTTCGCACTTGTGTTAGTGTTGAAAAACCACTTTTCGCACTTGTGTTGATGCAGGAAACCACTTTTGCACTTGTATTAGTGTGGAAAAAACACTTTTTGCACTTGTGGTAGTGTTGAAAAACCACTTTTCGCACTTGTGTTAGTGTTGAAAAACCACTTTTCGCACTTGTGTTAGTGTTGAAAAACCACTTTTCGCACTTGTGTTGGTGCAGGAAACCACTTTTGCACTTGTATTAGTGTGGAAAAAACACTTTTTGCACTTGTGGTAGTGTTGAAAAACCACTTTTCGCACTTGTGTTAGTGTTGAAAAATCACTTTTCGCACTTGTGTTAGTGTTGAAAAACCACTTTTCGCACTTGTGTTGGTGCAGGAAACCACTTTTGCACTTATATTAGTGTGGAAAAAACACTTTTTGCACTTGTGATAGTGTTGAAAAACCACTTTTCGCACTTGTGTTAGTGTTGAAAAACCACTTTTCGCACTTGTGTTGGTGCAGGAAACCACTTTTGCACTTGTATTAGTGTGGAAAAAAACACTTTTTGCACTTGTGATAGTGTTGAAAAACCACTTTTCGCACTTGTGTTAGTGTTGAAAAACCACTTTTCGCACTTGTGTTAGTGTTGAAAATCCGCTTTTCGCACTTGTGTTGGTGCAGGAAACCACTTTTGCACTTGTAATAGTGTGGAAAAACCACTTTTCGCACTTGTGTTAGTGTTGAAAAACCACTTTTCGCACTTGCGTTAGTGTTGAAAAACCACTTTTCGCACTTGTGTTGGTGCAGGAAACCACTTTTGCACTTGTATTAGTGTGGAAAAACCACTTTTCACACTTGTGTTAGTGTTGAAAAACCACTTTTCGCACTTGTGTTGGTGCAGGAAACCAGTTTTGCACTTGTATTAGTGTGGAAAAAACACTTTTTGCACTTGTGATAGTGTTGAAAAACCACTTTTCGCACTTGTGTTAGTGTTGAAAAACCACTTTTCGCACTTGTGTTGGTGCAGGAAACCACTTTTGCACTTGTATTAGTGTGGAAAAAACACTTTTTGCACTTGTGTTGGTGCAGGAAACCACTTTTGCACTTGTATTCGTGTGGAAAAACCACTTTTCGCACTTGTGTTAGTGTTGAAAAACCACTTTTTGCACTTGTGTTAGTGTTGAAAAACCACTTTTCGCACTTGTGTTAGTGTTGAAAAACTACTTTTCGCACTTGTGTTGGTGCAGGAAACACTTTTGCACTTGTATTAGTGTGGAAAAAACACTTTTTGCACTTGTGATAGTGTTGAAAAACCACTTTTTGCACTTGTGTTAGTGTTGAAAAACCACTTTTCGCACTTGTGTTGGTGCAGGAAACCACTTTTGCACTTGTATTAGTGTGGTAAAACCACTTTTCACACTTGTGTTAGTGTTGAAAAACCACTTTTCGCACTTGTGTTGGTGCAGGAATCCAGTTTTGCACTTGTATTAGTGTGGAAAAAACACTTTTCACACTTGTGTTAGTGTTGAAAAACCACTTTTCGCACTTGTGTTGGTGCAGGAAACCACTTTTGCACTTGTATTAGTGTTGAAAAAACCACTTTTCTCATTTGTGTTCGTGTTGAAAAACCACTTTTCACATTTGTGTTAGTGTTGAAAAACCACTTTTCGCACTTGTGTTGGTGCAGGAAACCACTTTTGCACTTGTATTAGTGTGGAAAAACCACTTTTTGCACTTGTGATAGTGTTGAAAAACAACTTTTCGCACTTGTGTTAGTGTTGAAAAACCACTTTTCGCACATGTGTTAGTGTTGAAAAACCACTTTTAGCACTTGTGTTGGTGCAGGAAACCACTTTTGCACTTGTATTAGTGTGGAAAAAACACTTTTTGCACTTGTGATAGTGTTGAAAAACCACTTTTCGCACTTGTGTTAGTGTTGAAAAACCACTTTTCGCACTTGTGTTGGTGCAGGAAACCACTTTTGCACTTGTATTAGTGTGGAAAAACCACTTTTCACACTTGTGTTAGTGTTGAAAAACCACTTTTCGCATTTGTGTTGGTGCAGGAAACCAGTTTTGCACTTGTATTAGTGTGGAAAAAACACTTTTCACACTTGTGTTAGTGTTGAAAAACCACTTTTCGCACTTGTGTTGGTGCAGGAAACCACTTTTGCACTTGTATTAGTGTGGAAAAAACACTTTTTGCACTTGTGATAGTGTTGAAAAACCACTTTTCGCACTTGTGTTAGTGTTGAAAAACCACTTTTCGCACTTGTGTTGGTGCAGGAAACCACTTTTGCACTTGTATTAGTGTGGAAAAACCACTTTTCGCACTTGTGTTAGTGTTGAAAAACCACTTTTCGCACTTGTGTTAGTGTTGAAAAACCACTTTTTGCACTTGTGTTAGTGTTGAAAAACCACTTTTCGCACTTGTGTTGGGGCCGGAAACCACTTTTGCACTTGTATTAGTGTGGAAAAAACACTTTTTGCACTTGTGATAGTGTTGAAAAACCACTTTTCGCACTTGTATTAGTGTTGAAAAAGCACTTTTCGCACTTGTGTTGGTGCAGGAAACCACTTTTGCACTTGTATTAGTGTGGAAAAACCACTTTTTGCACTTGTGTTAGTGTTGAAAAACCACTTTTCGCACTTGTGTTGGTGCAGGAAACCACTTTTGCACTTGTATTAGTGTGGAAAAAACACTTTTTGCACTTGTGATAGTGTTGAAAAACCACTTTTCGCACTTGTGTTGGTGCAGGAAACCACTTTTGCACTTATATTAGTGTGGAAAAAACACTTTTTGCACTTGTGATAGTGTTGAAAAACCACTTTTCGCACTTGTGTTAGTGTTGAAAAACCACTTTTCGCACTTGTGTTGGTGCAGGAAACCACTTTTGCACTTGTATTAGTGTGGAAAAAAACACTTTTTGCACTTGTGATAGTGTTGAAAAACCACTTTTCGCACTTGTGTTAGTGTTGAAAAACCACTTTTCGCACTTGTGTTAGTGTTGAAAATCCGCTTTTCGCACTTGTGTTGGTGCAGGAAACCACTTTTGCACTTGTAATAGTGTGGAAAAACCACTTTTCGCACTTGTGTTAGTGTTGAAAAACCACTTTTCGCACTTGCGTTAGTGTTGAAAAACCACTTTTCGCACTTGTGTTGGTGCAGGAAACCACTTTTGCACTTGTATTAGTGTGGAAAAACCACTTTTCACACTTGTGTTAGTGTTGAAAAACCACTTTTCGCACTTGTGTTGGTGCAGGAAACCAGTTTTGCACTTGTATTAGTGTGGAAAAAACACTTTTTGCACTTGTGATAGTGTTGAAAAACCACTTTTCGCACTTGTGTTAGTGTTGAAAAACCACTTTTCGCACTTGTGTTGGTGCAGGAAACCACTTTTGCACTTGTATTAGTGTGGAAAAAACACTTTTTGCACTTGTGTTGGTGCAGGAAACCACTTTTGCACTTGTATTCGTGTGGAAAAACCACTTTTCGCACTTGTGTTAGTGTTGAAAAACCACTTTTTGCACTTGTGTTAGTGTTGAAAAACCACTTTTCGCACTTGTGTTAGTGTTGAAAAACTACTTTTCGCACTTGTGTTGGTGCAGGAAACACTTTTGCACTTGTATTAGTGTGGAAAAAACACTTTTTGCACTTGTGATAGTGTTGAAAAACCACTTTTTGCACTTGTGTTAGTGTTGAAAAACCACTTTTCGCACTTGTGTTGGTGCAGGAAACCACTTTTGCACTTGTATTAGTGTGGTAAAACCACTTTTCACACTTGTGTTAGTGTTGAAAAACCACTTTTCGCACTTGTGTTGGTGCAGGAATCCAGTTTTGCACTTGTATTAGTGTGGAAAAAACACTTTTCACACTTGTGTTAGTGTTGAAAAACCACTTTTCGCACTTGTGTTGGTGCAGGAAACCACTTTTGCACTTGTATTAGTGTTGAAAAACCACTTTTCTCATTTGTGTTCGTGTTGAAAAACCACTTTTCACATTTGTGTTAGTGTTGAAAAACCACTTTTCGCACTTGTGTTGGTGCAGGAAACCACTTTTGCACTTGTATTAGTGTGGAAAAACCACTTTTTGCACTTGTGATAGTGTTGAAAAACAACTTTTCGCACTTGTGTTAGTGTTGAAAAACCACTTTTCGCACATGTGTTAGTGTTGAAAAACCACTTTTAGCACTTGTGTTGGTGCAGGAAACCACTTTTGCACTTGTATTAGTGTGGAAAAAACACTTTTTGCACTTGTGATAGTGTTGAAAAACCACTTTTCGCACTTGTGTTAGTGTTGAAAAACCACTTTTCGCACTTGTGTTGGTGCAGGAAACCACTTTTGCACTTGTATTAGTGTGGAAAAACCACTTTTCACACTTGTGTTAGTGTTGAAAAACCACTTTTCGCATTTGTGTTGGTGCAGGAAACCAGTTTTGCACTTGTATTAGTGTGGAAAAAACACTTTTCACACTTGTGTTAGTGTTGAAAAACCACTTTTCGCACTTGTGTTGGTGCAGGAAACCACTTTTGCACTTGTATTAGTGTGGAAAAAACACTTTTTGCACTTGTGATAGTGTTGAAAAACCACTTTTCGCACTTGTGTTAGTGTTGAAAAACCACTTTTCGCACTTGTGTTGGTGCAGGAAACCACTTTTGCACTTGTATTAGTGTGGAAAAACCACTTTTCGCACTTGTGTTAGTGTTGAAAAACCACTTTTCGCACTTGTGTTAGTGTTGAAAAACCACTTTTTGCACTTGTGTTAGTGTTGAAAAACCACTTTTCGCACTTGTGTTGGGGCCGGAAACCACTTTTGCACTTGTATTAGTGTGGAAAAAACACTTTTTGCACTTGTGATAGTGTTGAAAAACCACTTTTCGCACTTGTATTAGTGTTGAAAAAGCACTTTTCGCACTTGTGTTGGTGCAGGAAACCACTTTTGCACTTGTATTAGTGTGGAAAAACCACTTTTTGCACTTGTGTTAGTGTTGAAAAACCACTTTTCGCACTTGTGTTGGTGCAGGAAACCACTTTTGCACTTGTATTAGTGTGGAAAAAACACTTTTTGCACTTGTGATAGTGTTGAAAAACCACTTTTCGCACTTGTGTTAATGTTGAAAAACCACTTTTCACACTTGTGTTGGTGCAGGAAACCACTTTTGCACTTGTATTAGTGTGGAAAAATCACTTTTCGCACTTGTGTTAGTGTTGAAAAACCACTTTTCGCACTTGTGTTAGTGTTGAAAAACCACTTTTCGCACTTGTGTTGGTGCAGGAAACCACTTTTGCACTTGTATTAGTGTGGAAAAAACACTTTTTGCACTTGTGGTAGTGTTGAAAAACCACTTTTCGCACTTGTGTTAGTGTTGAAAAATCACTTTTCGCACTTGTGTTAGTGTTGAAAAACCACTTTTCGCACTTGTGTTGGTGCAGGAAACCACTTTTGCACTTGTATTAGTGTGGAAACAACACTTTTTGCACTTGTGATAGTGTTGAAAAACCACTTTTCGCCCTTGTGTTAGTGTTGAAAAACCACTTTTCGCACATGTGTTAGTGTTGAAAAACCACTTTTCGCACTTGTGTTAGTGTTGAAAAATCACTTTTCGCACATGTGTTAGTGTTGAAAAACCACTTTTCGCACTTGTGTTGGTGCAGGAAACCACTTTTGCACTTGTATTAGTGTGGAAAAACCACTTTTCGCACTTGTGTTAGTGTTGAAAAACCACTTTTCGCACTTGTGTTAGTGTTGAAAAACCACTTTTCGCACTTGTGTTAGTGTTGAAAAACCACTTTTCGCACTTGTGTTAGTGTTGAAAAACCACTTTTCGCACTTGTGTTGGGGCAGGAAACCACTTTTGCACTTGTATTAGTGTGGAAAAACCACTTTTCGCACTTGTGTTAGTGTTGAAAAACCACTTTTCGCACTTGTGTTAGTGTTGAAAAACCACTTTTCGCACTTGTGTTGGGGCAGGAAACCACTTTTGCACTTGCATTAGTGTGGAAAAAACACTTTTTGCACTTATGATAGTGTTGAAAAACCACTTTTCGCACTTGTACTAGTGTTGAAAAACCACTTTTCGCACTTGTGTTGGTGCAGGAAACCACTTTAGCACTTGTATTAGTGTGGAAAAACCACTTTTTGCACTTGTGTTAGTGTTGAAAAACCACTTTTCGCACTTGTGTTGGTGCAGGAAACCACTTTTGCACTTGTATTAGTGTGGAAAAAACACTTTTTGCACTTGTGATACTGTTGAAAAACCACTTTTCGCACTTGTGTTAGTGTTGAAAAACCACTTTTCACACTTGTGTTGGTGCAGGAAACCACTTTTGCACTTGTATTAGTGTGGAAAAATCACTTTTCGCACTTGTGTTAGTGTTGAAAAACCACTTTTCGCACTTGTGTTAGTGTTGAAAAACCACTTTTCGCACTTGTGTTGGTGCAGGAAACCACTTTTGCACTTGTATTAGTGTGGAAAAAACACTTTTTGCACTTGTGATAGTGTTGAAAAACCACTTTTCGCACTTGTGTTAGTGTTGAAAAATCACTTTTCGCACTTGTGTTAGTGTTGAAAAACCACTTTCCGCACTGGTGTTGGTGCAGGAAACCACTTTTGCACTTGTATTAGTGTGGAAAAAACACTTTTTGCACTTGTGATAGTGTTGAAAGACCACTTTTCGCACTTGTGTTAGTGTTGAAAAACCACTTTTCGCACATGTGTTAGTGATGAAAAACCACTTTTCGCACTTGTGTTAGTGTTGAAAAACCACTTTTCGCACATGTGTTAGTGTTGAAAAACCACTTTTCGCACTTGTGTTGGTGCAGGAAACCACTTTTGCACTTGTATTAGTGTGGAAAAACCACTTTTCGCACTTGTGTTAGTGTTGAAAAACCACTTTTCGCACTTGTGTTGGTGCAGGAAACCACCTTTGCACTTGTATTTAGTGTGGAAAAAACACTTTTTGCACTTGTGATAGTGTTGAAAAACCACTTTTCGCACTTGTGATAGTGTTGAAAAACCACTTTTTGCACTTGTGTTGGTGCAGGAAACCACTTTTGCACTTGTATTAGTGTGGAAAAAACACTTTTTGCACTTGTGATATTGTTGAAAAACCACTTTTCGCACTTGTGTTAGTGTTGAAAAACCACTTTTCGCACTTGTGTTGGTGCAGGAAACCACTTTTGCACTTGTATTAGTGTGGAAAAACCACTTTTCGCACTTGTGTTAGTGTTGAAAAACCACTTTTCGCAATTGTGTTAGTGTTGAAAAACCACTTTTTGCACTTGTGTTAGTGTTGAAAAACCACTTTTCGCACTTGTGTTGGTGCAGGAAACCACTTTTGCACTTGTATTAGTGTGGAAAAAACACTTTTTGCACTTGTGATAGTGTTGAAAAACCACTTTTCGCACTTGTATTAGTGTTGAAAAAGCACTTTTCGCACTTGTGTTGGTGCAGGAAACCACTTTTGCACTTGTATTAGTGTGGAAAAACCACTTTTTGCACTTGTGTTAGTGTTGAAAAACCACTTTTCGCACTTGTGTTGGTGCAGGAAACCACTTTTGCACTTGTATTAGTGTGGAAAAACCACTTTTCGCACTTGCGTTAGTGTTGAAAAACCACTTTTCGCACTTGTGTTAGTGTTGAAAATCCGCTTTTCGCACTTGTGTTGGTGCAGGAAACCACTTTTGCACTTGTATTAGTGTGGAAAAACCACTTTTCGCACTTGTGTTAGTGTTGAAAAACCACTTTTCGCACTTGTGTTAGTGTTGAAAAACCACTTTTCGCACTTGTGTTGGTGCAGGAAACCACTTTTGCACTTGTATTAGTGTGGAAAAAACACTTTTTGCACTTGTGATAGTGTTGAAAAACCACTTTTCGCACTTGTGTTAGTGTTGAAAAACCACTTTTCGCACTTGTGT
This sequence comes from Myxine glutinosa, assembly GCF_964187855.1. NCBI lineage: Eukaryota > Metazoa > Chordata > Myxini > Myxiniformes > Myxinidae > Myxine > Myxine glutinosa. The sequence goes on from NW_027616588.1 coordinate 229,771, forward strand.
TGGTGCAGGAAACCACTTTTGCACTTGTATTAGTGTGGAAAAAACACTTTTTGCACTTGTGTTGGTGCGGGAAACCACTTTTGCACTTGTATTAGTGTGGAAAAACCACTTTTCGCACTTGTGTTAGTGTTGAAAAACCACTTTTCGCACTTGTGTTAGTGTTGAAAAACCACTTTTCGCACTTGTGTTAGTGTTGAAAAACTACTTTTCGCACTTGTGTTGGTGCAGGAAACCACTTATGCACTTGTATTAGTGTGGAAAAACCACTTTTCACACTTGTGTTAGTGTTGAAAAACCATTTTTCGCACATGTGTTGGTGCAGGAAACCACTTTTTCACTTGTATTAGTGTGGAAAAAACACTTTTTGCACTTGTGTTAGTGTTGAAAAACCACTTTTCGCACTTGTGTTGGTGCAGGAAACCACTTTTGCACTTGTATTAGTGTGGAAAAACCACTTTTCGCACTTGTGTTAGTGTTGAAAAACCACTTTTCGCACTTGTGTTAGTGTTGAAAAACCACTTTTCGCACTTGTGTTGGTGCAGGAAACCACTTTTGCACTTGTATTAGTGTGGAAAAAACACGTTTTGCACTTGTGATAGTGTTGAAAAACCACTTTTCGCACTTGTGTTAGTGTTGAAAAACCACTTTTCGCACTTGCGTTAGTGTTGAAAAACCACTTTTCGCACTTGTGTTGGTGCAGGAAACCACTTTTGCACTTGTATTAGTGTGGAAAAACCACTTTTCACACTTGTGTTAGTGTTGAAAAACCACTTTTCGCACTTGTGTTGGTGCAGGAAACCAGTTTTGCACTTGTATTAGTGTGGAAAAAACACTTTTTGCACTTGTGATAGTGTTGAAAAACCACTTTTCGCACTTGTGTTAGTGTTGAAAAACCACTTTTCGCACTTGTGTTGGTGCAGGAAACCACTTTTGCACTTGTATTAGTGTGGAAAAAACACTTTTTGCACTTGTGTTGGTGCAGGAAACCACTTTTGCACTTGTATTCGTGTGGAAAAACCACTTTTCGCACTTGTGTTAGTGTTGAAAAACCACTTTTTGCACTTGTGTTAGTGTTGAAAAACCACTTTTCGCACTTGTGTTAGTGTTGAAAAACTACTTTTCGCACTTGTGTTGGTGCAGGAAACACTTTTGCACTTGTATTAGTGTGGAAAAAACACTTTTTGCACTTGTGATAGTGTTGAAAAACCACTTTTTGCACTTGTGTTAGTGTTGAAAAACCACTTTTCGCACTTGTGTTGGTGCAGGAAACCACTTTTGCACTTGTATTAGTGTGGTAAAACCACTTTTCACACTTGTGTTAGTGTTGAAAAACCACTTTTCGCACTTGTGTTGGTGCAGGAATCCAGTTTTGCACTTGTATTAGTGTGGAAAAAACACTTTTCACACTTGTGTTAGTGTTGAAAAACCACTTTTCGCACTTGTGTTGGTGCAGGAAACCACTTTTGCACTTGTATTAGTGTTGAAAAACCACTTTTCTCATTTGTGTTCGTGTTGAAAAACCACTTTTCACATTTGTGTTAGTGTTGAAAAACCACTTTTCGCACTTGTGTTGGTGCAGGAAACCACTTTTGCACTTGTATTAGTGTGGAAAAACCACTTTTTGCACTTGTGATAGTGTTGAAAAACAACTTTTCGCACTTGTGTTAGTGTTGAAAAACCACTTTTCGCACATGTGTTAGTGTTGAAAAACCACTTTTAGCACTTGTGTTGGTGCAGGAAACCACTTTTGCACTTGTATTAGTGTGGAAAAAACACTTTTTGCACTTGTGATAGTGTTGAAAAACCACTTTTCGCACTTGTGTTAGTGTTGAAAAACCACTTTTCGCACTTGTGTTGGTGCAGGAAACCACTTTTGCACTTGTATTAGTGTGGAAAAACCACTTTTCACACTTGTGTTAGTGTTGAAAAACCACTTTTCGCATTTGTGTTGGTGCAGGAAACCAGTTTTGCACTTGTATTAGTGTGGAAAAAACACTTTTCACACTTGTGTTAGTGTTGAAAAACCACTTTTCGCACTTGTGTTGGTGCAGGAAACCACTTTTGCACTTGTATTAGTGTGGAAAAAACACTTTTTGCACTTGTGATAGTGTTGAAAAACCACTTTTCGCACTTGTGTTAGTGTTGAAAAACCACTTTTCGCACTTGTGTTGGTGCAGGAAACCACTTTTGCACTTGTATTAGTGTGGAAAAACCACTTTTCGCACTTGTGTTAGTGTTGAAAAACCACTTTTCGCACTTGTGTTAGTGTTGAAAAACCACTTTTTGCACTTGTGTTAGTGTTGAAAAACCACTTTTCGCACTTGTGTTGGGGCCGGAAACCACTTTTGCACTTGTATTAGTGTGGAAAAAACACTTTTTGCACTTGTGATAGTGTTGAAAAACCACTTTTCGCACTTGTATTAGTGTTGAAAAAGCACTTTTCGCACTTGTGTTGGTGCAGGAAACCACTTTTGCACTTGTATTAGTGTGGAAAAACCACTTTTTGCACTTGTGTTAGTGTTGAAAAACCACTTTTCGCACTTGTGTTGGTGCAGGAAACCACTTTTGCACTTGTATTAGTGTGGAAAAAACACTTTTTGCACTTGTGATAGTGTTGAAAAACCACTTTTCGCACTTGTGTTAATGTTGAAAAACCACTTTTCACACTTGTGTTGGTGCAGGAAACCACTTTTGCACTTGTATTAGTGTGGAAAAATCACTTTTCGCACTTGTGTTAGTGTTGAAAAACCACTTTTCGCACTTGTGTTAGTGTTGAAAAACCACTTTTCGCACTTGTGTTGGTGCAGGAAACCACTTTTGCACTTGTATTAGTGTGGAAAAAACACTTTTTGCACTTGTGGTAGTGTTGAAAAACCACTTTTCGCACTTGTGTTAGTGTTGAAAAATCACTTTTCGCACTTGTGTTAGTGTTGAAAAACCACTTTTCGCACTTGTGTTGGTGCAGGAAACCACTTTTGCACTTGTATTAGTGTGGAAACAACACTTTTTGCACTTGTGATAGTGTTGAAAAACCACTTTTCGCCCTTGTGTTAGTGTTGAAAAACCACTTTTCGCACATGTGTTAGTGTTGAAAAACCACTTTTCGCACTTGTGTTAGTGTTGAAAAATCACTTTTCGCACATGTGTTAGTGTTGAAAAACCACTTTTCGCACTTGTGTTGGTGCAGGAAACCACTTTTGCACTTGTATTAGTGTGGAAAAACCACTTTTCGCACTTGTGTTAGTGTTGAAAAACCACTTTTCGCACTTGTGTTAGTGTTGAAAAACCACTTTTCGCACTTGTGTTGGTGCAGGAAACCACTTTTGCACTTGTATTTAGTGTGGAAAAAACACTTTTTGCACTTGTGATAGTGTTGAAAAACCACTTTTCGCACTTGTGATAGTGTTGAAAAACCACTTTTTGCACTTGTGTTGGTGCAGGAAACCACTTTTGCACTTGTATTAGTGTGGAAAAAACACTTTTTGCACTTGTGATAGTGTTGAAAAACCACTTTTCGCACTTGTGTTAGTGTTGAAAAACCACTTTTCGCACTTGTGTTGGTGCAGGAAACCACTTTTGCACTTGTATTAGTGTGGAAAAACCACTTTTCGCACTTGTGTTAGTGTTGAAAAACCACTTTTCGCACTTGTGTTAGTGTTGAAAAACCACTTTTCGCACTTGTGTTAGTGTTGAAAAACCACTTTTCGCACTTGTGTTGGGGCAGGAAACCACTTTTGCACTTGTATTAGTGTGGAAAAACCACTTTTCGCACTTGTGTTAGTGTTGAAAAACCACTTTTCGCACTTGTGTTAGTGTTGAAAAACCACTTTTCGCACTTGTGTTGGGGCAGGAAACCACTTTTGCACTTGCATTAGTGTGGAAAAAACACTTTTTGCACTTATGATAGTGTTGAAAAACCACTTTTCGCACTTGTACTAGTGTTGAAAAACCACTTTTCGCACTTGTGTTGGTGCAGGAAACCACTTTAGCACTTGTATTAGTGTGGAAAAACCACTTTTTGCACTTGTGTTAGTGTTGAAAAACCACTTTTCGCACTTGTGTTGGTGCAGGAAACCACTTTTGCACTTGTATTAGTGTGGAAAAAACACTTTTTGCACTTGTGATACTGTTGAAAAACCACTTTTCGCACTTGTGTTAGTGTTGAAAAACCACTTTTCACACTTGTGTTGGTGCAGGAAACCACTTTTGCACTTGTATTAGTGTGGAAAAATCACTTTTCGCACTTGTGTTAGTGTTGAAAAACCACTTTTCGCACTTGTGTTAGTGTTGAAAAACCACTTTTCGCACTTGTGTTGGTGCAGGAAACCACTTTTGCACTTGTATTAGTGTGGAAAAAACACTTTTTGCACTTGTGATAGTGTTGAAAAACCACTTTTCGCACTTGTGTTAGTGTTGAAAAATCACTTTTCGCACTTGTGTTAGTGTTGAAAAACCACTTTCCGCACTTGTGTTGGTGCAGGAAACCACTTTTGCACTTGTATTAGTGTGGAAAAAACACTTTTTGCACTTGTGATAGTGTTGAAAGACCACTTTTCGCACTTGTGTTAGTGTTGAAAAACCACTTTTCGCACTTGTGTTGGTGCAGGAAACCACTTTTGCACTTGTATTAGTGTGGAAAAACCACTTTTAGCACTTGTGTTAGTGTTGAAAAACCACTTTTCGCACTTGTGTTGGTGCAGGAAACCACCTTTGCACTTGTATTTAGTGTGGAAAAAACACTTTTTGCACTTGTGATAGTGTTGAAAAACCACTTTTCGCACTTGTGATAGTGTTGAAAAACCACTTTTTGCACTTGTGTTGGTGCAGGAAACCACTTTTGCACTTGTATTAGTGTGGAAAAAACACTTTTTGCACTTGTGATATTGTTGAAAAACCACTTTTCGCACTTGTGTTAGTGTTGAAAAACCACTTTTCGCACTTGTGTTGGTGCAGGAAACCACTTTTGCACTTGTATTAGTGTGGAAAAACCACTTTTCGCACTTGTGTTAGTGTTGAAAAACCACTTTTCGCAATTGTGTTAGTGTTGAAAAACCACTTTTTGCACTTGTGTTAGTGTTGAAAAACCACTTTTCGCACTTGTGTTGGTGCAGGAAACCACTTTTGCACTTGTATTAGTGTGGAAAAAACACTTTTTGCACTTGTGATAGTGTTGAAAAACCACTTTTCGCACTTGTATTAGTGTTGAAAAAGCACTTTTCGCACTTGTGTTGGTGCAGGAAACCACTTTTGCACTTGTATTAGTGTGGAAAAACCACTTTTTGCACTTGTGTTAGTGTTGAAAAACCACTTTTCGCACTTGTGTTGGTGCAGGAAACCACTTTTGCACTTGTATTAGTGTGGAAAAACCACTTTTCGCACTTGCGTTAGTGTTGAAAAACCACTTTTCGCACTTGTGTTAGTGTTGAAAATCCGCTTTTCGCACTTGTGTTGGTGCAGGAAACCACTTTTGCACTTGTATTAGTGTGGAAAAACCACTTTTCGCACTTGTGTTAGTGTTGAAAAACCACTTTTCGCACTTGTGTTAGTGTTGAAAAACCACTTTTCGCACTTGTGTTGGTGCAGGAAACCACTTTTGCACTTGTATTAGTGTGGAAAAAACACTTTTTGCACTTGTGATAGTGTTGAAAAACCACTTTTCGCACTTGTGTTAGTGTTGAAAAACCACTTTTCGCACTTGTGTTGGTGCAGGAAACCACTTTTGCACTTGTATTAGTGTGGAAAAAACACTTTTTGCACTTGTGTTGGTGCGGGAAACCACTTTTGCACTTGTATTAGTGTGGAAAAACCACTTTTCGCACTTGTGTTAGTGTTGAAAAACCACTTTTCGCACTTGTGTTAGTGTTGAAAAACCACTTTTCGCACTTGTGTTAGTGTTGAAAAACTACTTTTCGCACTTGTGTTGGTGCAGGAAACCACTTATGCACTTGTATTAGTGTGGAAAAACCACTTTTCACACTTGTGTTAGTGTTGAAAAACCATTTTTCGCACATGTGTTGGTGCAGGAAACCACTTTTTCACTTGTATTAGTGTGGAAAAAACACTTTTTGCACTTGTGTTAGTGTTGAAAAACCACTTTTCGCACTTGTGTTGGTGCAGGAAACCACTTTTGCACTTGTATTAGTGTGGAAAAACCACTTTTCGCACTTGTGTTAGTGTTGAAAAACCACTTTTCGCACTTGTGTTAGTGTTGAAAAACCACTTTTCGCACTTGTGTTGGTGCAGGAAACCACTTTTGCACTTGTATTAGTGTGGAAAAAACACGTTTTGCACTTGTGATAGTGTTGAAAAACCACTTTTCGCACTTGTGTTAGTGTTGAAAAACCACTTTTCGCACTTGTGTTGGTGCAGGAAACCACTTTTGCACTTGTATTAGTGTGGCAAAACCACTTTTCGCACTTGTGTTAGTGTTGAAAAACCACTTTTCGCACTTGTGTTAGTGTTGAAAAACCACTTTTCGCACTTGTGTTAGTGTTGAAAAACTACTTTTCGCACTTGTGTTGGTGCAGGAAACCACTTTTGCACTTGTATTAGTGTGGAAAAACCACTTTTCACACTTGTGTTAGTGTTGAAAAACCACTTTTCGCACTTGTGTTGGTGCAGGAAACCAGTTTTGCACTTGTATTAGTGTGGAAAAAACACTTTTCACACTTGTGTTAGTGTTGAAAAACCACTTTTCGCACTTGTGTTGGTGCAGGAAACCACTTTTGCACTTGTATTAGTGTGGAAAAAACACTTTTTGCACTTGTGATAGTGTTGAAAAACCACTTTTCGCACTTGTGTTAGTGTTGAAAAACCACTTTTCGCACTTGTGTTGGTGCAGGAAACCACTTTTGCACTTGTATTAGTGTGGAAAAACCACTTTTCGCACTTGTGTTAGTGTTGAAAAACCACTTTTCGCACTTGTGTTAGTGTTGAAAAACCACTTTTCGCACTTGTGTTGGGGCAGGAAACCACTTTTGCACTTGCATTAGTGTGGAAAAAACACTTTTTGCACTTGTGATAGTGTTGAAAAACCACTTTTCGCACTTGTACTAGTGTTGAAAAACCACTTTTCGCACTTGTGTTGGTGCAGGAAACCACTTTTGCACTTGTATTAGTGTGGAAAAACCACTTTTCGCACTTGTGTTGGTGCAGGAAACCACTTTTGCACTTGTATTAGTGTGGAAAAAACACTTTTTGCACTTGTGATAGTGTTGAAAAACCACTTTTCGCACTTGTGTTAGTGTTGAAAAATCACTTTTCGCACTTGTGTTAGTGTTGAAAAACCACTTTTCGCACTTGTGTTGGTGCAGGAAACCACTTTTGCACTTGTATTAGTGTGGAAAAAACACTTTTTGCACTTGTGATAGTGTTGAAAGACCACTTTTCGCACTTGTGTTAGTGTTGAAAAACCACTTTTCGCACATGTGTTAGTGTTGAAAAACCACTTTTCGCACTTGTGTTAGTGTTGAAAAACCACTTTTCGCACATGTGTTAGTGTTGAAAAACCACTTTTCGCACTTGTGTTGGTGCAGGAAACCACTTTTGCACTTGTATTAGTGTGGAAAAACCACTTTTCGCACTTGTGTTAGTGTTGAAAAACCACTTTTCGCACTTGTATTGGTGCAGGAAACCACCTTTGCACTTGTATTTAGTGTGGAAAAAACACTTTTTGCACTTGTGATAGTGTTGAAAAACCACTTTTCGCACTTGTGATAGTGTT